>NC_090920.1:3594657-3689399 GCF_040956055.1 Brachionichthys hirsutus | reverse complement strand
TGAAGGGGGTTTAGCTCGCTGGCTGCTGGGGGGCGTGGTCACACATATACAGGTAACTTTCTACTCAGCGTTGAGTAGCTGCTGCAGGCGGGGATTGGGATTTGGCGTACCTGCGGCCCAGGGCGGGATCTAATCTAGAACCGTCGGGGGCCGCTGACATGGTGGGTGTGACTTGGTGCCGGGTCACGTTTACGTCTTCCAGTTCTTCATGGAATGGGGCTAGGGTTAGTTTTACCAAAGTTGCCCTTTGCCCTTTGCCCTGGGCTCATCCTTCCGCCCGAAGCATAAACCCGCCCAGCTGCTGGGCCGGAGGGCGCTGCTAGATTGAGGAAGCGCCGGATCGCAGCATCATTGTCGGGGGATTACCGCAGCGAGGTGAGAGGTCATTGGCCTGGAAACATGTGGCCCAGAAAGCAGACAAATGAAATCTGATTCGGATTCAGCATTTGCCCCGCTGCGTCAGGGGGGGGACCGGTTTTCTTTCTCTTTTTCCCAATCTCTCCACCTGCTGTTTGTGATATTCCAAATATTGAACTGTTGACTCAGCAGCAGTTTGAGGCCGTTCCTGTTTTTTATTCCCAGACGTTGTGTTTATTCTCTTTGTTCGTTGGTGACCTCTGCAGTCGAGGTATCTGTATTTATATATCTAGTGAATATTTGATAGCGATAAACCATCTCGTAGAACAAAGATGCTGCGGGTTGGTTAGCGGGTGGGTTAGGGTTAGGGTTAACCGACCGACTCGACGCGTCGCCATGCGACCTCCTCGGGGTGTAAACATCCGGCGACCTTTCCTGTCAGATAAGATAATGTGCAAAGCCACAATCCTTTAAAGACTGAATTCAGACATGGCAACCGCTTGGCCAGTGAAAGGTCCGCGGGGCCGCAGGAATGGTGCGATTTAAAAGCCGGGCGCTCATTCCACCCAGATGTTCTGCAGATGTTCTGCAGATGTTCCGCTTCACAGATGGTGATTGTTTGTTACTTTGAATCAGAATTTGCATTTGTGCGTAATTAAATGCCACGCAGTGCCTGAAGCCTGCATGCCGAATGTCATCGATCAATATGTGTGAGAATACGAATGTCATCGATCAATATGTGTGAGAATATAGGCGTGGCACTAAACCAGAGGGAGGCGGCATGTTTATTCTTACATGGACACAAACTTCAAACAGAAAAACACAATTCTCTTGGGGCGGTGGAAAATTGTCGCTCTGGGTTATTCTTAAAAGTTAGCATTTATTGATCAGACTATGCCACGATCCCCCCCCCCCCCCCCCCCCCCCCCACACACCTTTGTTTTACCCCATTTCCGCATATCAATCTCTCCATCTATTTATCCTCCCTGGCCTTTCTCCCCATCGCACGCCCTTTAACCCCCCCTTATGCGTCTCCAGTCAGCTTGTCCCCCACCCCCCCTGCCGCTCGGTTTAGGGTCCTCTGCCCCATCAGATGAAGGAGAGGGATGGATTAGAGCGGGCGCAGGAATGAAACGCAATGATCTCGTAGTTTAGACATGTCACAGAGAGTCGGTGTGTGTGTGTGTGTGTGTGTGTGTGTGCGTGCGTGCGTGCGTGTGCAGCGGGGCGTCCGCTTTATCCCCCGTAACCGAATTGTTGCATGCTGGGTACTCATGCACGTGCACCCCATGCCACAGTGATTTAGCGTAGCGTGAGCGGCTTGTTAGCGTTCTGCAGGGCGGAGCTTCTGCTGCTAGCCTGCTAGCAACGCGACCGAGTGATGCAACGTTGGTAGCCGGTTAAATGACCCCGAGGATGCGTTGAGAACAACCCAAGCAGCATGGAACCCTGGGAGTTGTTGTTGTTATCATTATTTATTCTGCTTGAGGGTCGTCAAGCAGGATTTCAGATATTTAGGCAACTGAAAGGTTGTTGGTTTGGGTCAGGGAAAGGTTTTCCTTTGGTCCAGACGTCCAGATCTCTACGGGACGCCAAGCGGCCCGCTGACCTCTACGGGACGCCGAGCGGCCCCCTGACCCGTCTGGCGGCGCTCTAATAAGCATCGCTGCTTTAAATGTTTAAACTCAGAGAAGCTTTGAATGTTGGATGGGGGAAGGAAAAGGTTCCTGCTCGCCCCCCACCCCGCTCCAAAAAGTGAAGGCTTATTGAATAAAACATACTTTTCTTTTTATGACTTCTATTAAACTGGATCGCTGCTCTTCCAACTTTCTCAGACGATCAGAATCGTTCCTCCTTAAAATGGCCTCCAGTCTGACCCGATACTTTATATTGATCCAACGATCGAGGAATCAACGTGCTCTTTGCCTCGTCTTCACGGGAGGAGTCGCACTCATAAATGTTACTCGCTCGTCCATCAGCTCCTATCCTTCCCTGATTCCCTTTATTGTCCCGGATCATTCCAGACCACGTCTCCGGGGATCCACCAGAGTCCGGAGGGCTTCATGAAGTTCAGATCAATGATGTTTGGAAGCTAGCATCACCTTTCCTTTGAAGAAACGGCATCATGACGATACCTGCCATCCGGCACACAAACAACCAATCAGCTGCTCCTCCTGCTTCCTGCTTCCTACTTCCTGCTTCCTGCTCCGCACGGACGTCCTCCGTCTAACACAAACACATTTATGTGATTAAACGTCGCTTTAATTTAAAGGTCATTGATCAGGAGGACCCAGCTCTCCAGTCCATTAGAGCTCTCAGAAGAGCTTCTGACAGGAAATGGAATGCTTTATCAGATGAAAGGCTCCTCGTCCATCTGTGGCTGGACGGGGGCGGGGCTGCGTGAGCGCCCAAAGCAGAGCGCTCTGACTTTAACCCTTTGTGCTCAGAGAGAAGGGGGGGCCTTTCATGTCCAGACGAAGAAGTACCACTTTAAGATGGTCCATGTCCAAACCGAGACGAGACTTCCTGTTATCATCTCACGCAAAGACGAGTTGGGTCACAGGATCAGGTCCTCGCCGGGACAGACCCCTGAGGTCCTTGGCCCCCCTTCCCGTTTGCCCCCCCCCCGAATGAGCCCCAACAAGGAAGCCTTGGCGGTCCACGGGCTCGCATATAAAAACCAAACGGCTGGACAATAAAGAGACGAGGTCTCGCTCCCATCAGCATCCCGTTCTGCAGATTCAGCATTCCTCTGCCCCCCCCCCCCACTGACATTAAAGTTATTTCCCTCTAATCCCTGTCTCTCCTCCACCTTTCATCTTCAGCCCCCCCTCCATCCTGCCTCCGGCCGTGCAGACAACTCGCCGTTCCGATGGGCGGAGTCGCGGAGGGCGGAGCCTGTGCCAAAGAGCATCGGTCATCCGTTCGCTCTGTCCCCCGCCCCTCCTCCCCTCTGAAACCCTCCCCTCGCCCGATCCCTCTCTCCCTCCTCCTCTCCTCCTCTCCTCCTCTCCTCCTCTCCTCCTCTCCTCCGGCTTGTCGCGGCCAGGATCGCTGCACGTCTCCGTGCGGGGAGACGGGGAGGACGCACGGTGGCGAGCAGTGGGAAGGGACGAGAGCGAGGCAGGAAGTGATGCTCTCTGAAACACGGGGCTTGGACTGTCTGCACATCCGACGGGACGTCCAACAAGGGGGACGCTTGCTGTCGTTTGGGCTCATTTGATCCAAGCCTTATATGGATCCTGGTTGAACGTGAGTTTCCTGGGTGTAAATGTGATTCGGACGCTGATGGACGCTGATGGACGCTGATGGATGCTGATGGATGCTGATGGATGCTGATGGATTCTGATGGATTCTGAGCACTCCGCAGCAGGACCACATGGACATGTTTGGTTTCTCCAGGATGCCACAGCTGGCCGGGTGGGTGTCTCTGCTTTGACTCTTTGACTAAATGACGCTTTATTCCCAGATTATCCGTGCAGGACGCAGACATCAAAACAAAGGTCTGTCGTTGCCGGGATACGAGAGCGGCATCAAAAAGTTTTCTCATCGTCCCGCGCGGGGTCGATGTGTGTTGCACAAAAAGGTTGTGAGGAGCAGGTTGTGTGTTCGCCTCCACCAATGGGAGCTGGAGGAGAGCTGATTTATTTTAGACCTGGTTTTGACTGAAGCCGCCTCCTTAAACCCACGCAGAAGCACCCCCAGGGGTTACTATCCGGACTTCTACACTTTCAGTCTATGCGGTGGATACAAGGGTTGCAAACTGTGTTAAAACCCAAAACCAGAAGGAAAATGGCGTAAAAATCAGTGGGCATAAAGATACAACATTAATCCAGGTGAGAAGCGACCAGCGGTCCAGGTGAAGCTGATCCTCCTCTAGCACCAAATCACAAGCAGAGATAAACCCTTCAAGAGGTTTTATTAGCAAGCAGCAGATGAAAGTGTTCGCATGTTGTTATTATTGATCTGTTACACTTCACACCTTTGCGAGCGTGCACGTGCCCTTTCCTCTCTCTGCCACGTCACGTGCACGTGCCCTTTCCTCTCTCGTGTTTACTTCACCCACTTTCAGCACATTTGGCTCCATCTGCTGACAAACGGTGAAATGTTGAAGACCAATGAAGCCGGAACAATAACCGTTTACCTGCGTGGCACATCTGGCCCCGTTGTAAAACCGAGCCTTCTGTTTGCTGACAGGCCCAATTTGCCTCGTAAACATTGATGAGTATCATTTATAACGTTTTCATGCTCGTCATAAATCATTGATTGTGATGGGAATATGGGAAATGGGACGGCTGCAAGCCTCTTCTTTGACCGGCACACACCTGGCTGCATTTCGGGACCCTGTACCCCATCTCTCTCTCTCTCGTTCGACCGATGAATCCTCAAGACGGGACCGGCGTCAGCGTCGTGGCTGCAGCGCTGGTAATTCATGCCAAACGGCCTGCTGCTGCTTCAGAGCGTAACGAGCTGATTGGTCGATCGGTATTTAGAGTCACCTGGGAAAGTTTCCTCATCATTTCATCACAAGCAAATAAATGGGGGAAAACAATCATTTATTTCAGCTAAAAATCTCAATTTAGTCTTTCTGGAAAAGGAGATGATCAATAAAACGATCAAACAAGCGCTAAATGGCCACAGGCGGCGTTTCACCACAGCCTCTGAGCTAAATGCTAATCCCAACACAGCATCCTTTCCACACTCTCTCTCTCTGGCTCAGGGGGGGGGGGTCATTGGGGGGCCCAACCTTTTCTTCCTCGTTGTGCTTCTCCCTTCATCTGGCCCCTTGAAGTCTTGATTTGAGTCTGATAATCTTCCTCAGGGATTCACCCCCCCCCCCCCCCCCTGTTCACGCTTTTATGTCTCCTGCATTCCGCATGGATGCTTCATGAGGAAGCAGCACTGCTTGCTGCATTATTTAAGGAGACATCGGTGCACAGGCGTTTGCTGTCTTGTAAGCAAACCGCGGGGGGGGGGGGGGGGGGTGGTCAGATGTGAAGCGCTTCTTCATGCTGCACTTATTCCCTGCTCAGGTGAAAGTTCATGGATGCATTCAGTAACACGGAGGGCGTTTGATGTCTTTGCTTAAGTGATTGCAAACGTAAATCTTAGCGTCCAACGAGAATGATCCGTGAGGATGTTCCACAAAGTCGGGCTGGACGCACCTCTTAGCGAGCGCACACTCAATAATTGATCGCCGTGGCCCGTTGCTTTTATTCATTTATTTTTTTTACTCCTTGCACTGAACAATTCTGTGGTTAAAAATATCCTCAATTCCTCGCTCATTTTGCGACAGGCAAGGAGGGAGAAACCGAACTGTACGCGTCGCGTTTTTTCAGGCAGTATTTGTTGTATTGTGGTGCTTTCACGTATTACCTGGGAGTTCACACGTCTGAGCGTCAGTTAGAATAAAGCGGACAATCATTCGTTCCCCGGTAACTCCGCGCGGACAGACAGAATAAAGTTATTAACGAGAAGAACGAGATAACGGAGAGGCTCCAGCCAGCGTTTCCTAAAGAGGGCGATGAAGTGATTAGTTCTGCTCCAGATAGTACCACTGTGTTTGTGTACTGTAAACCTGCGTACAGTACACATTTGCACTGCCACGCTTGCTCAAGTGAAGCTTCGTCATTCTCGGGTTCTAAGCTGATTCCTCCGCTGATCGATCGGAGCTTTTACTTCCCCGAACCGGCGTCAAACGAATCGACGACGCTAATTTGATTCAGAGCGAGCTCATCCTCCCCGCTAGCCTGACCTCAGCGGAGAGACGCCGCTCGAAGCGGCGCGTCTGCAGCTTTGCGGTTTGCTAGTGCAACATATCGGAAGAGGGGAGGAGCAGATCGTTAACCGTCACGCAACGCCGTTACACAACGCTGTTACACACCGCCGTTACACAACGCCGTTACACAACGCCGTTACACACCGCCGTTACACACCGCCGTTACACAACGCCGTTACACGCTGGATGCTGCGAGGGATCACTAACGCAGCAGATCGTAACCGTTACACAACGCCGTTACACACCGCCGTTACACACCGCCGTTACACACCGCCGTTACACAATGCCGTTACACGCTGGATGCTGCAAGGGATCACTAACGCAGCAGATCGTAACCGTTACACAACGCCGTTACACAACGCTGTTACACAACGCCGTTACACAACGCCGTTACACAACGCCGTTACACAACGCCGTTACACAACGCCGTTACACAATGCCGTTACACAATGCCGTTACACAATGCCGTTACACAACGCCGTTACACAACGCCGTTACACAACGCCGTTACACGCTGGATGCTGCGAGGGATCACTAACGCAGCAGATCGTAACCGTTACACAACGCCGTTACACAACGCCGTTACTGTTCTTCTAATAACCTCATGATTATTGTGGTGGACATTATTCCTCAAATGCTAAGTGGGTCTGTAAAAATAATGCAGCAAAACTAGGAAACTAATCTCATTATTTCTGCAATATGCACATTGAAAATCAATTTCGAAAACATTAGCCACGCCCGAGTTCACAGGGAACTTTAAAGCTGTTTGTGATTTCCCGATAGTTCTGGATGTGCGTCACATGAGAGTCTCAGCGACCACACCCACTTAGGAAACAGGAAGTGTGTAGCCGCAGCGTTTATTCCATCGGTGGATTATGTGTTTGATTTATTCCCTTTCTGTCTCTGTGCTGCAGACAATCCCAGTGTCCTTCCTGCATCGTGATTCAAGACGTGTTCCTCATTCATCCGAATGCCCCCCCCCCCCCCCCGTACAATCTTATTTGTGGAATGTTTACTGATGCTTGTTCTACAAGAAGTGGAACTGAGCCTGGATGTTTGGAGCAGATGCTCCCGTCCTGCACACATTTTAACATTTACTCAATGAATGCAGCCATTTGCTCTATTTAGTGTGTATTCACTCACCACAAGGGTTCTCTCTCTCTCTCTCACACACACACGCACACACACATGCATGTGTGCTGCGCTTTAGCCTTTGCATTCGACTAGGACCACGTTGACGTGGGAAGTCGATGCTCGGTCGTCATGGCATCACGCGAGTCCAGCCAGCCGGCCTGACGTGAACCGCTTTGGAGACTCCCGTGTGAGAGTAGACCGTGATAAGGACTGCACTTGGGGGGGGGGGGGGTCTCTGGTGCCCTCTGCCCCACCGGGCTTCATGTGGCATTCCCAAAGGATCAATGGGGTGCTGTTCTGTGGACGCCGTTGCCCCACAGAGACGCGCCGCTGTGCTGCAAAGGTTGCCGGTCTGCTGCTGATGGAGGTGCCGCCCCGATACGTTCACCCTTTACCTTTCACGTGCATTCTTACTTTCTACCAACAGGTGTCAGCATCAATGTTCTGAACCGCTTCGGCTGTGAGATCGACTCGGGTCGGGCTCCTTATTGATCTGTTGCTGCCCATCCTGTCAAAAACGTTTGACCTGTTTTTGTCCGTAACATATTATTTTCCTCTCGCATTGTTTTACATATTGGATTATTGTTAAATATATAAAGGTATGTAAGTATATGCACCAACGCTGTGGCTTTCATGTAGCTGCTAGATGCTAATTCTTATCCATCCATAAGTGGCTTGTGACCTTTGGACACACTATTTTAGGACAGTCGTGGAGTGGGGATGGGGACGGGGACGGGGACGGGGACGTGTGTCTTATTTGGCAACGGTCAAACGTCTGGCCAGCAGCCTGGGCACTGCGCCCTTTTTTTTGTCTGGTATTTTTGGATAAATGGAGCTGATGCCCTTCCAAGTCATACTTACCAAAGCCTCAGACTGTATATAGTGGGGGGCTTCTTTCAAAGGGGGGGTAACAAGGAGGTGGCTGGAGGGGTGACCCGGCCGGACAGCTGGTGCTGATATCAGCTGACTGAGAGCCCAACGGAAGAGCCCCCCCCCCCACACCCGTCTGTTGATTGATTGCATCATCACACACCGTTGGCACGCTTCCACATCTGCAGCGCTGGTGTCTGTTCGTAAGGGGATGAGTCTAATCAGGAGCTTAAGATATAAACCCCACGCATCAGCTCAGGCGGCGTTCAGGCGGCGTTAGCGTGGCGTAGCACGGCGGCTACTGCAGTGGGTCACGGCTTTTAACCATGGATGTGCCGATCAAATAATAGGTTAGAACGACGGTGCTCTGATATTGATTTAGCAGCAGCATTTCTTGTTGAATGAAGCATTGTCTGAAAATGGTCGATGTGATTGGATGGATCCTTGAAGCCGTTCGTCGTGGCGTCTGGCCTCTTCTTTCTTCTGCACGGAGACGCTTTGCACACGAAATGTTCCCGAAGCCTCTCCTGCAAATCAACTTGTTTGTGCAACTCGTTTAGCAAACATCCTGTTCCGAGAGCAAAAAGGAAGGCGTGCGTGGGCGTACCTGAGAGCCAAGGCGTGTTTCCGTCAGATTGTAAAGCTGTAGAAAGCGAGAGCACTTCCACAGCGTTATTAATGTTTCATTCACGAAGGGTGCAGCGCCAAGGAACGAAGCGAGGATGTGGAAACGGCGCCTGGAGGTCAGGTTTAGGAGAACCGAGAGCAACACTGGACAACTTAAGACAAAGTGATGCTATCGGTAGCCACATGCTACATGCAGGACGAAGCTGTGACTGCACGCTGTGAAAGGCACTGCGCCGAAAGGCCACGTCACGCTGGATCAATGAATGAATCAAACCATGGAGAAATAAGAGGGCCCGATGGCCGGAGCTAGAATGGGTCGAATCAGAACACCGATGAAGACGATGAAGAAAGAAGACCCATCAGGAAGCAATTAGCGAATTCCTCGGGACGGATCTGTGCCAGATTAGAGGCTAATCCAGTTAATTCAGCTTCTGAGTCGGATCTATGAAAGGAATGAATTGATCATCTGATGCAACAAAGAGTCGTCTAATGGAATTCATTTAGTTTAATCACTTATCGATCATCTATTTAAGGTCATCTGTGAAGCAAAGTAATCACTACTACGTTACTTTACGTTGCCGTTACACTGCATCGTGTTTGGGTTGACCTACCCGAGGGGGGAGACGGGGGGGGGGGGGGGGGCGTTAAAGGCTGCAGTTATTCCAATGCCGGCTAAAGCATTCTGGGACAGATCCTCACCTTCTGGGTGAATCTTTGAGAGGACGTAACTGGACTGGAACAGGTGGTCGCTGAGCCAGGCAGGCCAGCGCCAGCTGGCTGACTGCTTTCAGGAGGGCTGACATGTGATGCAGCAGAAACCAGCCTGACCAGCTGCAGCAGAAACCAGTCTGACTAGCTGCAGGAGAAACCAGCCTGACCAGCTGCAGCAGAAACCAGTCTGACCAGCTGCAGGAGAAACCAGCCTGACCAGCTGCAGCAGAAACCGGCCTGACCAGCTGCAGGAGAAACCAGTCTGACTAGCTGCAGGAGAAACCAGCCTGACCAGCTGCAGCAGAAACCAGCCTGACCAGCTGCAGCAGAAACCAGCCTGACTAGCTGCAGCAGAAACCAGCCTGACCAGCTGCAGCAGAAACCAGTCTGACTAGCTGCAGCAGAAACCAGCCTGACCAGCTGCAGCAGAAACCAGCCTGACCAGCTGCAGCAGAAACCAGCCTGACCAGCTGCAGCAGAAACCAGCCTGACCAGCTGCAGCAGAAACCAGTCTGACCAGCTGCAGCAGAAACCAGCCTGACCAGCTGCAGCAGAAACCAGCCTGACCAGCTGCAGCAGAAACCAGCCTGACCAGCTGCAGCAGAAACCAGCCTGACCAGCTGCAGCAGAAACCAGCCTGACCAGCTGCAGGAGAAACCAGCCTGACCAGCTGCAGCAGAAACCAGCCTGACCAGCTGCAGCAGAAACCAGCCTGACCAGCTGGGGGGGGGTCCCTCGCTGATGCTGCAGGCCATCGCTGGGATTCAGCCTTTTAAACAACCCAGTGAAGAGAGATCAATATCTGTATCAGCAGTCTATGAAGCATTAGCCATGACCAGTCCATTAGGCATGAGAGGGTTAATGGGGGGGGGAGGGGGTCCATTAACCCCTTGCATTCTCATCATGTGATCAGTCCCATCCAGGTGAACGGGTCACCTTCCACTGGGGCGCTTCCCTTAAAAAATCCTCTTACTCCACACACACACACACACACACACGCACGCACACACACACACACGCACGCACGCACGCACGCACGCACGCACGCACAGCGTGGATTTGTTTTCTCTGTGATGAGAGGGATTATGGGATAAAGGGGGCGGGGCCAGTGTGGTTCAGTTTGGACCAAAGCTGCGTTCAGCAGCAGCACGATGACCAAACACAGGAATGTCTGGACACTTTATGATATAATTTGGACAAGTTCGGCGGGCCGGATTAAAAAGCCAAAGGGGCCGCATATGGCCCCCGGGCCTTAGTTTGCCCATGCCTGCCCTACACCATCCATTTATATTATTGATCATTGGACCCCATCCTTTACGTTTCAGCCATAAGAACCAGATGTCGGGCTGGCCGCCTCCTGTCCCGGGCTCTTGGAGTGGACTCCCGGGGCCTCCATACAGCTGGGACAGCATGACCAGCACCAGAGAGGGGCGGGACTTCCTCACCAGGTAAGCGCACACACCATTGTCTTCGTCGTGTGTCCTGAGTTGGACATGCTGTCTGAGGAAGTGGGTTTATAGAGTGGTGGCAGGTTCTGGAGCATCCCCTTCCTGCCCCTCCATCCCGAGCATCCGAGCTCCCGCTGGGTTAAGCTACATGCTACATGCTACATGCTACATTGCAGAGACACAACGGGAGAATCCCTAACCCCTCACCGTCCTGGTTGAGGCAGACGTCTGAGGTCAGGCTGGGGGGGTAACGTCGTACGATGGTGGACAGACTCGTACGCGTTCTCAATCATTTCACACAGGACCTGTAACAAGTCTCTAACGACCGAACCTGAGCCAAGACTTTCCTTTATTCGTCTCTGTTCAGATATTTAAATCATTTAAACCCATCCAGGCTGCAGTGACTGGCTCTTAAAGGTGCAGCATCCTCTTCTGGGCTGACCCCTGTCGTACGTTTCCAGCCACGTTAGATCCTGATTGAACTCCTCTCAGTCTCTTCTCTTGTGTTTTCCAGCCAAGTGTCCCAGAGCAGCTCCCTGGAGGAGGTCCACCAGGACGGGGTGCCCCCTGCCCCTCGCCTGGTGGAGATGACCCGGGACCCGGCGCTGGGCTTCGGCTTCGTGGCGGGCAGCGAGAAACCGGTGGTGGTCCGCTCTGTCACGCCCGGTAGGTGTTGCGTCCTGCAGCCTCTGAGGACAGGAAGCTCCGTCTTTGTCCTCTCATGTCCACCAGCTGATCCTTCATGTGTGTGCAGGTGGTCCATCAGAAGGGAAGCTGCTGCCGGGCGACGAGATCATCCTGATCAATGACGAAGCCGTCAGTTCGGCCCCCCGGGAACGAGTCATCGACCTCGTCAGGTGGACGCCGGGAACTCTTGATTGTGTTGGCTTAGTTCGGGTTAAGGTGGCGGATCGTCTTCAACGACGGCCATCGATCGTCTGAAGTTCAATCGTTGAAAAAATAAAGACACGACAGATGTCGAGACATCGAGTGTCGTGATGTCATCGGCAAAAGACGGATTGGAGAGGACAGGAAAGACAGCAACGTCTTTAGCTGTCTCTTCAGTCACATTTCGGTTCGTCTCCGTGGGGCTAATCTAGTTCCAGATCCAGAGTTGTAGTTCCAGTTCCAGAGTTGTAGTTCCAGCCGCTAACCCGCCACCGCTCCTCGCTTTTACTGCTGGCCGGTGAACACTTTGCTGACTCTGTGATTTTCTGTCTCCTCGCTTCAGGAGCTGCAAACAATCCATCCTGCTGACTGTCGTCCAGCCGTATCCTGTGAGTCGTTCTGCTCAGCGATGTCGACCGCTCAGCGATGTCGGATGTGGGTGTCTGAAGTTGAGTCTTTCTCTCTCCTCCTCCCCCCCCGTCTTTCTTTGTCCCCCTCCTTTGTCTTCCTCTCCGTCTCTCGCTGTGGACGCCTGCCTCTTAGTCGCCCAAATCGGCGTTCATCAGCGCGGCCAAAAAAGCCATGCTCAAGTCCAAGCGGCCAAAAAAGCCATGCTCAAGTCCAATCCGGTGAAAGTTCGCTTTGCAGAGGAGGTCATTATAAACGGCCAGGTTCCAGTCAGTCCTGCTGCACACACACACGCACACGCACACACACACACACACACACACACAAAGACGTGTCGTGCATTCATGCTCAGGTGTTCGTCCTCTGCAGAACCCAGTGAAGGACAATTCTCTGCTGTTCATGCCAAACATCCTGAAGGTCTACCTGGAGAACGGGCAGACCAAGTCGTTTCGCTTCGACAGCAGCACCTCCATCAAGGTAGGCGTGCCTCCGTGCAAGTCGGTGGACGCTAGCCAGCTAAGCTAATCTCAAACATCCGGAGAACAGAGCAAACGGCGTTTTGTCCTTAACGACCCGGGGGACGGTCTGTCTGTGTGGATGCAGGACGTCATCCTGACCCTGCAGGACAAGCTGTCCCTCAGATGCATCGAGCACTTCTCCCTGGTGCTGGAGCAGAGGACGGAGGGGGGGTCCGGGAGCAGACTGCTCCTGCTGCACGAACAGGAGATGCTTTCTCAGGTAGGTCCGGCTGGCATTTACACCTGGCCTCGCCCAGAAATGTCCCAGACACACCCTCACGGTCACCGCTGCTTTCCCGTGAGGTCACAAGGGGACGGCCCACCGAGCAGCAGACGAGCGGTTCAGAGCCGTCACACGCTCGCTGCACGGCGATGCACCTGAGCGTCCGTCCAGGTGAACGAGTCCCGGGAGGAGACGACACACTCCCTCGCCCTCGACACGCCACAGCATTGCTATCTCCCTCGTTTTGCCCCGCTAGCAAAGCCGCGAGTTGATAAATGAACTCCTCCTTCCTCTTCGTGTCCAGGTGACCCAGAGGCCCGGTTCTGACAAGGTGAAGTGTTTCTTTCGCCTCAGCTTCGTGCCCAGGGATCCCGTGGAGCTGCTCCGCAGAGACGCTGTGGCGTTTGAGTATCTCTACGTACAGGTGAGCAGAACCCCGCCAAAGTCGTCTTGGATAATGCATTTCTAAACGGCAACCTTTGGAGAGGTTTGGAAATAACTTCTGGTAATTGGATCGACACAACAAAACAAAAATCTCGTTTGTGAATTCGGTGCTCGGTGTAAAGCGGCGCCCTCGAAAAGAATAAGTTGCTCCAGCGTCGGATTCCTTCGATAATTAGTCGAGTGAAAAGCTGATCGTCTCTACCTGTCAGAGTTCCGAGGCCTTCATCAGGGATCGGAAGCTGTTTGAAGGAGTCTCGTCTTCTTCCCGCTCGGCAGGGTGGAGGGACACAGTGTCCTTCACGCCCCCCCCCCCCCCAACAAACAGCACTTCTCATTTCGCTTTAAATTTGCCTCCAGAGTTGCAACGACGTCGTCTTGGAGCGTTTTGGGCCGGAACTGAAGTACGATGCTGCGTTGCGACTGGCCGCTCTGCAGATGTACATCATCACCATGACAACCAAGCAGAGCCAAAAAGTCTCCCTCAAATACATCCAGTAAGTTTGAGCGGGAAGGTTTGTGTGTTTTGGCTGCTGGAAACGGTTGAGTTCTTTTTTCCTCTCTTCCCGAGGCGTCGTTTGATTCTGCTAAAAGAATCAAACTGCAGAATCGTAGATCATTTCTGAATCCAATCTCCCATCGACAGAAAGGAGTGGGGTCTGCCCCTCTTCCTGCCCCCCACCGTGCGGTCCAGCATGAAGGAGAAGAACATCAAGAAGGCTCTGACACACATCCTGAAGACCAACCAGAACCTCGTGCCTCCAGGCAAAAAGGCGAGCATCGTTCTTTTCTTTTCTTTGTTCTTGGACTTCTGAGGCGCACACGAGCACGCCCCCTCGCCCTGACGCTGTGTCCCAAAATAGCATCACCTTGTAAAGGTTCTCAGACCCTCGAATGCTACGCCTTCTCCCCCGCGACACTTCCACTGTCATTATCCCGAACACAGCTTCAGCAGAACGCTGGTCACGTTCAGCACGCCGGCGCTCCGTGCGTCTGTCCATCATTCCAGAGACGTATCGATCTCCCCCCTCCCACTGTGAGCGCCCAGATGTGCCGCCTCCCCATTTGCATTCGAGGCAGCAGCTCATCTTCGCTCTGCTCGACAGGTGGAGCCAAGAATGTTGACGCTCCAAATGAGTCTCCTCGTGCCGGTTTATAAATCCCTCGCCGGAGGTTCTGTCCGAAGGCCGTGCCGATCTATTTCCACCTCTCTCTGCAGATGTCTGCTCTGCAGGCGAAGGCGCATTACCTGAGGTACCTCAGTGAGCTCAGACTCTACGGAGGGAGGGAGTTCAAGTCCATTCTGTTGGTAAGAGGTCGACACCCGGAGGGGGGGGGGGGGGTAAACCTTTGCCTTTTACATCCCTGATTTGTGCTTGCGTTGCCTGCAGCAAGGGGAGAAGCAGACGGACGTGACGCTGCTCGTCGGGCCGCGCTACGGCATCAGCCACGTGATCAACCCGCGGACAAACCTGGTCGCCCTATTGGCTGACTTCAGTCACGTCAACCGCATCGAGATCCTCACCGAGGACGAGCGCAGCGTCCGCCTGGAGCTGCACGTTCTGGACGTCAGGGTGAGCGACGACGACTCTGCCTCCCTCCAGCGTTTCCTTATCCCCCCCCCCCCCCTTCTTCCTTCCGCAGCCCATCACCCTCATCATGGAGGCGAGTGACGCGATGAACCTGGCCTGTGTCACGGCGGGCTACTATCGCCTCCTAGTGGACGCCAGGAGATCCATCTTCAGCATGCCGCTCTGCAGCGGTGAGTCGCCGGCGACACGCAGGGCACTCTGCAGATGCGTGAAGAGCCAATGAGACCTTGTGTTGCTGCTGCAGGTCCGGATCGGGTTCTGGAATGGCCCTACAGCACATCTCTGGAGGCCAACGAGGTGCCCCCCCCCGGTCAGGGAGACGTTTACAACGGGCCGAGGGAAAACAGCATCTCGCCTTACTTCCATGAAGCCCACCATCCCGGCGGAGACTTGGGCACCGGGACGAGCCCATTGCCTCCCCCTCCCCCCCCCGCGGCCAGACATAAACCCCAAGACTCCCCTCGCAGCCCCAAAGTATCGTTTATTTTTGGGGGGAACCCACCCTTGAGCAAACCTAAGAGCATCGCCTACGAAAGATTGTTGGCGAGCCCGTCGTATTTGCACAACAACACCGAGCGGGCGCCGTTTCCGTTCAGCGGCCTGACGCACGTCTATAGCAACATCATAACGGAGGAGGGAGGGGAGGAGCCGTTGTTAAGGGACCTGTTTTACCGGGGCACAATGGACGACGCGGAGGATGACGATGATGCTTCCTGTGAAGAAGACTCCGCGGGGGGGACGCCGCTGGGTGGCGACGAAAACTGTGGCAACCAGGCAGGAGGGTTAGCCAAGGCTGTCGGTAAAGCTACCTTCCTCGCGCTTTCCTGTTCCACCGATGACATCATCGACCTGACGTCGCTGCCGCCACCCGAGGGAGACGACGCCGTCGACGAGGAAGAAGACGACACGCTGCTGGAGACACTCAACCTCGCCATCGCCGCTCCGCCTCCAGGCTTCCGTGACAGTTCAGATGAGGACGCGGCGCCCGAGGGAAGGCCGCTTAGCACGTGTGACAACGATGACATCCCAGTGTCTTTAATTGATGCTGTTCCGACGCATGGGGAGGGCGAGGGGGGGGTGGGAGGGGAGAGGAACCTGGAGAACGCAGTGATGAACACGCTCCACGCACTGGAGTCCATGTCTGCTTCTGGACGCAGGCCCCCCCCACCAGCGCCCAGCAACAATGCAGGTCTGTTGAGCATCGATGCAAGTCCAGTTGTGTTCGAGTCCCCTCGTTGTCAGATCTCTGACCTAAGAGCAGCGATCTCCCAACAAACCTCCAAATCCAATTAAGTCATTTGGAACGTAAAGAAAAAGTGTGGGATTTGATTCACGCTCACGTTATCACATAAAAGTTTCATCTTTCTGTCCATCATTTTGCTTGGTTTCTCTGCAGCCTCTAAGTACGCTCCCAAAGCGCTCCCAAAGCGCTCCCACAACGCTCCCAAAGCGCTCCCAAAACACTCCCAAAGCACTCCCAAAATGCTCCCAAAACGCTCCCACAACGCTCCCAAAGCGCTCCCAAAACACTCCCAAAACGCTCCCACAACGCTCCCAAAACGCTCCCACAACGCTCCCAAAACGCTCCCACAACGCTCCCAAAGCGCTCCCAAAACACTCCCAAAACGCTCCCAAAACGCTCCCAAAACGCTCCCAAAACGCTCCCACAACGCTCCCAAAACGCTCCCAAAGCGCTCCCAAACGCTCCCACAGCGCTCCCAAAACGCTCCCAAAACGCTCCCAAAACGCTCCCAAAGCGCTCCCAAAGCGCTCCCAAAGCGCTCCCAAAACGCTCCCAAAACGCTCCCACAGCGCTCCCAAAACGCTCCCAAAACGCTCCCAAAACGCTCCCAAAGCGCTCCCAAAGTGCTCCCAAAGCGTCCCCCAGCATCAGAACCGGAGCGCGTACGAAAGGGTTTGATGCCCTTTCTCTTAAGCTGCAGTTAACCGTTAAAGAGAACGTGTCTGACGTGGTTTTCTGCTCTTCCAGGTGTTTTCTCCTCTCAAGGTTTTAGTCAAGAGTCGTCCTCAGATTCGGGCAACGAGACCAACTCCTCAGAGATGACTGAAGTCTGTGACCTGGCTGCTTCTCATCGACTCGGCGAGAGCCACATGCGTCTCCTCGTCGCCACGAGGGAAGGGTACCAACCCTTACTCGAGGAGAAAACCGAGTTCCCTGTCTCACCCAGCACCGGGGGGGGCACCTGCCGGGGGGGGCACCTTCAGCCTCCGGCAATTCCTCCGAGACGCAGCCCCCGGTTGGACGCTGCGTCATCGAGGACAGACAGCCTGGAGGCGCGGCCCCAAACCAAACTCTCGTCCACGCTCCAACGGCCCAGTTCCACCACCCCGGGGGGCAAGCATCACAAAAAATCTGCCGACTCTGGTGGGAAGTACAACACCTTCAGCACAAGGGAAGGGCACCGGGGGGAGGGCGGCGGGGGCCGGGCCCGTCTCGAGCTGGACCAGCGCACTTCATTCTGCGAGCGAACTGGATCTGACATGTCCAGCCTCACCTGCGACCACCACCGGACGCCCCGCCCACCTCCCGTGACTCCCGATCATCCGTTAGACGACTTCGCCGAGTGCGCAGGCGAGCGGGACGAGCGTTTAGTCGTCGCGTCCGACCAGGGATCCGACGTACAGAGCGAGCACCATCCGATGTCTCGGCAGCAGAGCGTCGCCCGCTTGTGTGAGTATCACCTCGCAAAAAGGATCTCCAGCCTGCAGGGGGAGGCCCAGAGTTCCCTGCAAGGTTCTCTGTGCTCATCGCTGGACGCCGGCGGCAGCACCAGCAGCAGCGCGTGCGCGACGCCGACCGACTCACCGCTTGGCCCCGCCCAACCAAGGCACCATCTGCACAGGCACCCGCTTTCTAGCTCCTCCTCCTCCTTAGTCAGGATGCTGAGCCAGGAAGAGAGCAAACCTGGGCTCTCTCGCGGCGTCCCTGTCCAAGAGGGCCATCCTCATGCAGACCCCGCCCTTCTGAGGAAGATGCTACCCAACATTCACCCTCCCGGCGCAGGGGGGGAACACGCGCGCCCCTCCTCGGCCACGCCGTTAAAGCATAAAGAGGTCGCGGGTCCTGGAAACAAGAGGTCGCCCAACGACCTTCACGCCAAACAGCAGGCCTGCTTCAGAGGCCTGAGCCAGAAGGACGGCGGCGAGGCCTACAGGCAGCTGCTGAACTATCTGACCGTCAGCCAGATGCACCAGGGGGGGAAGCTGCACAGCGCCGGCATGGGGGGGGCGGTGAAGAAGGACGCCAGGCGCTTCATCACAAGCAACCCCCAGCTTGTTGAAATGGTCAGAAACAGGGGGAACGCCAGCGCACGCTGCCAGTGCACGCCCCCCTCCTCCGTGAGCTCCAATGCGGCCCCCCCGCAGCAGGCGAACACAAATCTGAGCTCGTACCATTCAGCCACGCTTCCTGCCAAGCTGAAGACGGGCCCTGACGTGCACGCTCAAAGACCGGCCGACGGCATCGAGTCCAGGCCGGCGTCCGCCGAGAGGAGGAGCTCCTTCTCGGGCCTGGAAACGGAAACGGAACCGGAGCAACGCGGCGTGGACCCGGAGCACTTCCTGCCACGGTGCCAGAGGGAGGGCTGTGATGGGGGACCAGGGGTAAACCGGGAGGGCGGCTCTGCCCGCCGCCCCCCGCCCCGGTCCAGAAGCCAGCCTAGTAGCAGCGGGGAGGAATGGTTTAGATCAGAGCCCCGATCAAAGCACGCCGGCCGTCAGTCTGCTCATCCTTATGATGACGCTCTCTGTTTGTCTGCTGCCCCCGGTGGCTGCGCCCAACGAGCCGACCTCAACACCTTCTCCTTAGGGAGGGGGGACCGCCCCTCAGCTTTCATCAGGCAGGCGTCGACTGGCGCCAGGCTTTGCATTCCATCCCAAACTCCCAACCCACAGGCCCCCCCGCCGCCTCCTCCGCTGCCCGTCCCTTCGCACGCCAGTCTGGCATGCACGCCAAATCCC
The DNA here is from genome assembly GCF_040956055.1 of Brachionichthys hirsutus. Classification (NCBI taxonomy): domain Eukaryota; kingdom Metazoa; phylum Chordata; class Actinopteri; order Lophiiformes; family Brachionichthyidae; genus Brachionichthys; species Brachionichthys hirsutus. The sequence continues at coordinate 3,670,422 of NC_090920.1, read as the reverse complement.
ATCCAGTCCCGGCAGCACCCGAACCACGCCCAAGCCGTGACCCCGCCCCCGTCGCAGACAGATCCCTTTAACCTGCAGCGAGGCCGGGAGCTCGTACGCAGCTCCAGCAGCGTTACCGGCGGTTCTGGCAGTGTGGAAGCCATGTTTGATAAGCCCCCCCAAAGCCGGGGCCAGCAGCCGTCGTCGCCATCCGCGCCCCAGCAAGGCGAGACCAAGATCCAGCGAAGGCCGGCCAGGAAACGGCTTTCCAAGAGCTACTCCCAGGGGTCTGTATCTTCCCACGCCGCATGCTGGTCGACAGGAAACCGAGTAAACGGCAGACGGGCCTCCGTGGCGTTTCCGTTACAGAAAGACGTGAAAAGCGTGAAGGGCGCCCAGAAACTGGACGCCAGCCCCTGGAGATGCAATGGGCCTTTCAGTTACTGCTTCTTCAAACGCAAGAGTGAAGGGGAAGAGGACGAGGTTGAGTGGGAGGGGCCCCGACAGAGCCGCGAGGGGAACGGCGCCGACGGCGCCGGCTCCACCGTGGACGCGGCCGGGGAGCAGCTGTACGGGGAGGTCCTCAACAACATGAGCTTCAGCGACCGCCTCTCCAGAATCAACGCGCTCAAGGACCACATGTTTGGCGTCCCGTCCGGCTTCGCCGACGTCCGGCGCGACGCCGGCGAGCTCATCGCGCTGGTGAGGTCCAGCATCGGGCGGCCCGACCGCGGCCCCCAAATGCCTTTCCAGGATGTTTCCCAGTACAAGCAGCTCCTCTCGGTGGAGGCCAAGGACTTGGGCCGGGCGTGCCGCCGGATGGCGCAGGCCCACGGCAGCCCCGAGGAGATGCTGCTCGCCGTGACGTGCAGCTTCCAGGTGCTGTGCTGCCTCTGTGAAGCCTGCATGTGTCTGGTCAGGGGAATCGGAGCGTCAGGGTCGCACCAGCAGAGAGAGGTCGTGGCGAAGGTCGACGAGGTCGTCATGAACTACATCTGTCTGCTCAGAGCAGCTGAAGCTGCCACGGTGGGGGCGCCGGGGGAGAACAGCGTGAAAGCCTTGGTCCGCCACTCCAGCACCATGTCGGCCATTGCTAACGCGCTCACCCGCTCCCTAAAGACGCTGCTGAGCAAGTAGAGGCGGCTCCACACGCATCAAACACGAGATCTGGATGCATCAAACACGGACATGTCTGAAACTGCAGCCAGACTCCCAGCTGGGGAGTTAGCACGATGCTGCTAGCAGGCGTCCGACTGCTCTTATCGTAATGTGGATTCACAAAGCCATACCGTCATGGGATTCTGTAGTATGTTCTGTACCTAATAGAAAACCTTCTACCTGTGCATTATGTAACTTATAACAAATGTAAATAGTGTACATAAACGTAAAGTAACTAAATTACTTGCCGTAGCGATTTAAAGAAGCCATTGAGTACAGGGCTAGAATGAAATCCATTATCAGTTCATAAAAGTGCAGTTTTATTCCAGGTATAGTATTAATTATACATACATTACATACAGGAAAGTCAGTCCAGTGATGAAATCGTCGCTACTATTTTATTCACACCATAAATATTAAGTTGAATTTCTGAACGAATGTGTAAAAGTGATTTTAATAACCTTCAAATGTTGAAAATGCAGGGACACTTAAATTGCACTTCATTTATCCTTGCTTACTAAATAGATTATTTTGAGGTCAGAATAGTAATAGCAAATAGTTATCAACGCCACGCAAAACTGAAAGTATAAAATTAGAATGATACATTATTAACAGTTAAGAAAAACGTCAGAATGTAAAATAAATCTGCTCCTCTGATTTTTCTGTTTATCATCTGCTTTTGGATTAAATTCTGTGCTTTAATGATTTGTTATGTCACAGTCTGTATCAAAAAGCCATTATGTTTCTTGACAAGAAATTAAATTGCTGTCATACTTTTCAGTCATTCACCAACCACACTATTAAAAAATGTTTCACAGATATTCTCATGTTTGTTACTATGCATCTTATGGTTCTAATGGTTTCCTGTGATTGTGATTCAGAGCGTTGCTCCATCTTAGGAAAATAATGCAAATATCGATGATATTTAAAGCATATTTAAAGATATTTAAAGGAGGGTCACCTAGGACTTGACCTGTTCCAGGTAAAGTAGAACAGCAAAATCCTCATGAGGTAATTTGTGTGAAAGTTTGATTATATATTAAATTAATTAATTAATATTAGTACGTCAATGAGCACTTTGTTAAATTAGTCAATATCCAGGCGCTTTGATTGTCTAGAAAAGTGCTATATGAATAAAATGTATTATTATTATTATTATTATCCGCAACAAATGACTCATATTTGAGAGCAACGAGAAGTTTTTAATCACGTAAATTAATTAAAAACACATTCCTGCCTGAGTCACGTGACCTTCCTCCGCCGTGGAGTCGGATATGTGGGCGGGCTTGTTCTACGAGACGTGTTGCCCACTTTAGCCAATCAGAGCGACGCTTGCAAGCAAACCAAGCCCGCGCGGCAACTCGCGTCGCGCGCGCCTCCCCAGCCCCAGTGCTGTGTTGGTAGTGGAGCGGTGGTTGTTGTTGTTAGCGCCTGAGTTTTAAAGGGACTTTTAACTATATTTAAAGTTTAATATTTCGTGTTCCGTGGGTGCCGGCAGCCAGAGACCCGGACCCGGAGCCTCTGGGGGCGGAGTTCAACAGCTACATGTCGATATATCGAGTGAGAAAGTGACTATCGATCACCCCGAGGGGTTTAAAGTCCAGCTATTAGCCTAGTTAGCTCCGCAGCCTGATCTCAGCCGCTCAGCCGCGTCACAATGGCAGCGGTTTGTCAGTCACGACGCGCCTTGGTGGAAATACCCGAACCGCAGCCCAAAATTGCCGGTAAGTCCGAAAGCAAAGTTTAATTTCCATCTGCGAGAATTCGTTGTGCGCCACTTTGTTGTTATGCTAATGATGCCGCGCGCGCGCGCCCCACAGATTAATGTTCGATAGCGCCCATTGTCAACGACTGTGAATAAAATAAAACATATATATCAATGTGGCACTGACATGCTTTTCACAAGCCGTGTGTCTATGAGCTGTCATAACGCACGACATTGTGGGCGTTATAACGCGCTATAACGCGCGCTGCTGCCACTTTAATTTGTTGCAGCTCGAATGAGGAGGTCCTATCTGGAAATACTCAGCCCCCGTTCGGCTCCGGCTCCACTTCCGAGGGGGAGAAACCAGGCTGTAAACACGAAGCATGCGCAGCCACGTAAGTAACCAGGTAGGAAGCATGCGCAGTCACCAAGTAACCGGGCAGGAAGCATGCGCAGTCACGTAAGTAACCAGGCAGGAAGCATGCGCAGCCACGTAAGTAACCAGGTAGGAAGCATGCGCAGCCACTAAGTAACCAGGTAGGAAGCATGCGCAGTCACCAAGTAACCAGGCAGGAAGCATGCGCAGTCACTAAGTAACCAGGCAGGAAGCATGCACAGTCACTAAGTAACCAGGCAGAAAGCATGCGCAGTCACTAAGTAACCAGGCAGGAAGCATGCGCAGTCACTAAGTAACCAGGCAGGAAGCATGCGCAGTCACTAAGTAACCAGGCAGGAAGCATGCGCAGTCACGTAAGTAACCAGGCAGGAAGCATGCGCAGTCACGTAAGTAACCAGGCAGGAAGCATGCGCAGTCACCAAGTAACCAGGCAGGAAGCATGCGCAGTCACGTAAGTAACCAGGCAGAAAGCATGCACAGTCACTAAGTAACCAGGCAGAAAGCATGCGCAGTCACTAAGTAACCAGGCAGGAAGCATGCGCAGTCACTAAGTAACCAGGCAGGAAGCATGCGCAGTCACGTAAGTAACCAGGCAGGAAGCATGCGCAGTCACGTAAGTAACCAGGCAGGAAGCATGCGCAGTCACCAAGTAACCAGGCAGGAAGCATGCGCAGCCACGTAAGTAACCAGGCAGGAAGCATGCGCAGTCACGTAAGTAACCAGGCAGGAAGCATGCGCAGTCACTAAGTAACCAGGCAGGAAGCATGCGCAGTCACTAAGTAACCAGGCAGGAAGCATGCGCAGTCACGTAAGTAAGCAGGCAGAAAGCATGCGCAGTCACCAAGTAACCAGGCAGGAAGCATGCACAGTCACTAAGTAACCAGGCAGGAAGCATGCACAGTCACGTAAGTAACCAGGCAGGAAGCATGCGCAGTCACTAAGTAACCAGGCAGGAAGCATGCGCAGTCACCAAGTAAGCAGGCAGGAAGCATGCGCAGTCACTAAGTAACCAGGCAGGAAGCATGCGCAGCCACGTAAGTAACCAGGTAGGAAGCATGCACAGTCACTAAGTAACCAGGCAGAAAGCATGCGCAGTCACTAACCAGGCAGGAAGCATGCGCAGTCACTAAGTAACCAGGCAGGAAGCATGCGCAGTCACTAAGTAAGCAGGCAGGAAGATTAGCGCGTGAAACCAAGGCGTGGCAGCGTTCCTGTGATTAATCACGGCTCTTCTTTGTTTGATCGGTGATTGATTGAATCTGTTCCCTTTGTCTTGCAGTGGGCGTGTCCGTTGGCCGTGTGTGGAGCGGGGGCATTGAGGAGCAGTGTGAGAAGATGGACGAACATCAAAGCCCCATCTCCAACCAGCAGCTTGCACAGTTGATAAGGTCTCTCATCTTGGTTGAACCGGGGAACCGACCTTTCCCACTTCTGGTAATCATCTCAACAGGGAACATGACCCATCTTGAGGGGACTGTCCATTCCAGAGATGTGGAATAAAAGGCCCTTAACAGGAATTGTGTGTTTCCTTGTGTTCCAGAGTCAGGAGTCCAGGATGTTCACGTCAGACCTGAAGTATCTGCAGGAAGACCTGCAGCTAAAGAAAGCCGGCGTGTTCAGGTCCATCCCCTACTCGCGGTTCTGCTCCAACAGGGATGCTCACTGCTACAGGAAGGCCTATCCTCATCTTGTGGCGTTCCAAGTGAGCATAAAGAATGTTTGTGTAAACGATGCCGGCTCGAAACCAGCAGATTTAATTTCATTTAATTCTCCCTTGTGTAATATCCAATCCCTGCATACATGAAAATCATTTCAAAGTAGCGGCTAGTGATTTAAGTACCCCCCCGTGTTTTTATTTTGCCTTTTATTTTGTCATCCTGTTCCGCTTCCTCAGGTTTCGTGTCAGGAGTCGGGCCAAGTTCTGCTCAAGAACAAAGATTGGGACGGCGTGCTGGAGCACACGCTGATGGCGTGGCGCTTCACCAGCGAATTGCCGCAGTGGGACACGGCGAACCACAACGCTCTCCGGGAACGGTGCTATCACGTTATGGCAGCTCACAGCCTGACTGCGCTCGAGCACTACCGACCTGAAGCCAGCAGGGGGCGCGAGCTGCTCAGAAGGTAGCGCAGCCACAGCCGCCTAACCCTAACCTAACCTAACCATAACCCTAATCTAACCATAACATAACCTAACCATAACCCTAACCATAACCTAACCCTAACCTAACCATAACCTAACCATAACCCTAACCTAACCTAACCATAATCCTAACCATAACCTAACCATAACCTAACCATAACATAACCTAACCATAACCCTAACCATAACCTAACCCTAACCTAACCATAACCTAACCATAACATAACCTAACCATAACCTAACCATAACCCTAACCTAACCTAACCATAACCCTAACCTAACCTAACCATAATCCTAACCATAACCTAACCATAACCTAACCTAACCTAACCCAGCCACAGCCCCCTAACCCCGACCCCGACCCCGACCCCGGCCATCAGAGTAGAGCTTCCTGTGAGTGGAGGTGTTCAGTCTACGGTCGCTCCATCGCCCCGGAACACGTTGGTGTCGAGTTGAGAGGAAGATGAGATCTGACTGGCTCCTCTTCCTTTGTGTCTAGGATGAAGATGGCTCAGTGGCACAGCCGGTCGATTGTGCCCTGCATTTCGGAGTTGCAAAGAATTATGGGACGCGACGATGGCTCCAGCACAGACACAAATAATACATGAACAGCTGGCTCCAGGTGTCGGCTGATTTGTGTGGAACAGGCCCAAAACGTTGTTACTCCACAAGTATTTATCTGTGTTCTGAGACGTGTTCCGTCTTTGCCGAGTGTGTTTTAACTCGAGTCAATGCTTGCATTGACGATGAAATGTCCTTCCTGTTTATATATTTACTCATCCTGTTGGAAATACTTGAAACGTGTTTTATGTTCGTGTTGTTCATTGAGAATTGTCTTTGTCAATGTTTGCCCTGGAAACTTGAAGATTTTTGATAAGAGACCTTAATTTCAATAAATGTGTTCCTTTGTACTGTTGAAAGGCTCCTTTGATCTGTGTTTTTGACCCTTTCATTCCTAAAGCCCTCAGAAGGGTTGTTCCTGTTCTTCAGATAATCTGCAGCAGTGATTCTATTTGATCTCATTGATTTGTGGGCGGTGCCCTCTGATTAGTAAAGACCGCTGCTGCGTAAAGATGGGCCTCTGCAGAACATGACGGGATTAATCGATCAATGGATAGATCATGTCTCCATTCAGGCAGCGTGTGACTTCTGCTCTGCGTGTTACCAGCTTTCACCACTAGGTGGAGCCCACGCTGCACCGACGTCCGCCTTCAGTGAGAGTGATGCTCGAGCCAGTGCAGGAACAGCTGTTGCCATGGCACTCTGCAGAGTGAGTATTAAATAAACTTTACATGCTATTCATGGTTCAAGATAATCAATTGTGGGGGGGGAGTCGGGGGGGCTGATATGTAAACTTACTGCTGTGTAATTGGGTGCCAGAAATAAACTTGTAATATGACTTATTCCTTATATTCTGACTTTATTTCCCTTTGGCGACTGTTAAGCTCCAGCCAGTCCCTGCAGCATGTACTTCACTGTGGTGTTCAATATTACTGTACTGCTTGTACTTCACTGTGGTGTTCAATATTACTGTACTGCTTGTACTTCACTGTGGTGTTTAATATTACTGTACTGCTTGTACTTCACTGTGGTGTTTAATATTACTGTACTGCTTGTACTTCACTGTGGTGTTCAATATTACTGTACTGCTTGTACTTCACTGTGGTGTTTAATATTACTGTACTGCTTGTACTTCACTGTGGTGTTTAATATTACTGTACTGCTTGTACTTCACTGTGGTGTTTAATATTACTGTACTGCTTGTACTTCACTGTGGTGTTTAATATTACTGTACTGCTTGTACTTCACTGTGGTGTTTAATATTACTCTACTGCTTGTACTTCACTGTGGTGTTTAATATTACTGTACTGCTTGTACTTCACTGTGGTGTTTAATATTACTGTACTGCTTGTACTTCACTGTGGTGTTTAATATTACTGTACTGCTTGTACTTCACTGTGGTGTTTAATAGTACTTCACTGTGATGTTTAATATTACTGTACTGCTTGTACTTCACTGTGATGTTTAATATTACTGTACTGCTTGTACTTCACTGTGGTGTTTAATATTACTCTACTGCTTGTACTTCACTGTGGTGTTTAATATTACTGTACTGCTTGTACTTCACTGTGGTGTTTAATATTACTGTACTGCTTGTACTTCACTGTGGTGTTTAATATTACTGTACTGCTTGTACTTCACTGTGGTGTTTAATATTACTGTACTGCTTGTACTTCACTGTGGTGTTTAATATTACTGTACTGCTTGTACTTCACTGTGGTGTTCGATATTACTGTACTGCTTGTACTTCACTGTGGTGTTTAATATTACTGTACTGCTTGTACTTCACTGTGGTGTTTAATATTACTGTACTGCTTGTACTTCACTGTGGTGTTTAATATTACTGTACTGCTTGTACTTCACTGTGGTGTTTAATATTACTGTACTGCTTGTACTTCACTGTGGTGTTTAATATTACTGTACTGCTTGTACTTCACTGTGGTGTTTAATATTACTGTACTGCTTGTACTTCACTGTGGTGTTTAATATTACTGTACTGCTTGTACTTCACTGTGGTGTTTAATATTACAGCTACGGCATTAAACTTCACACAGCAAATAGATTCTTTATTATAATGCTCCACAGTAAATGTTATCACAGATTAACGCATGGCCTTGATTTCGTCTTAGAGCTGCAGCGAATGAAAGCCTTCGCTAACGGAATGAGGAGCATTATGTCGGCTTCAAAGAGGTCAGGCGCACTCTGGCGTAGTGCACAAGTTAAGAGCCTTTATTACGGCATGGCTGTAAAGATAAAATAAACTAAAAACCAATCGAGGCTTTAAAGCCGCTCTCAGAACTGCAGATCAGAGACGGAGCTCCTGGTTCATTCCCTCGCTCGCTCGCTGCTGCCCGTTCATGAAATCAGCTCGACTTTACATCCCAAACGGGAGCATCAGCAAAAGTTCACGCTCCACGTACGGCCACCTTCCCTTTAAAGCAACAGAAGCTTTAAAGGAAGCTGCTCTCAGGGATTGTGTAGCCTTTAATGTGTGTGTGTTCTAAACAACAACAACAACAAAACTCCAGATAGCTGAGAAGTAGCTGCCCCCCCCCCCCCCCCCCAATGCTTTACTTTGCACTGATGCCTCACATTACAGAAATGCCTTAGAAGAAGAGATGGATTTATTTAAAGGAAAACACATATTTACACCGACCGTTACTGGCATAGTTGTGGCCAAATGCAATTTGTAGAAGATTGGTCTGCAGAGAATGGGATTCGTCTTTGCAGATAAAGTTCAACAGAAAAAAACAACCGACGATCCTTTGCAATAGCATTGTTGTTTAGGCAAATACTACACAATTAAACACCTTAAATGTGAGCAACATTCGGGACATTCAGCCTCACGGGGCATCAGTGGGACGAGGTGAGCGCGAGAAAAAGGCGTGGCCTGCTAGCAAAGCCAAAATGCAGAGGCGTTTGTATGAGAAATGACAAACACCAGGCTTGTCATTGATCATTTCACGCATATTTAACATGCTCTTTATTCACGAACACCTGCCTCGTTTGACCTGACGGGCGCGTTTTGAACATTTGCAGTCGGAAATGTTGAGTCATGTTAAAAAGGAAAAGAGAAAAGGAACCCGGACGTAGTAGTTTCTGACAGTGAATTACAAGGTCATTTATTCACAGCCTGCTGCGTCGATATCAGGCGTGTTTTAATACGCATAAATATCTGGGAGTTTTCCCAGGTAAAAGTGCTTTTGGTATTCGATTGGCCGGAATTAGCTTACGCAATTAGCTTCCAGCGCTCTTTGCGTACGCAGTCGCTGCAAAAGCATGAAAAGCAGCTCGGATGCGGAAGAAGTTTCAGATCTTCCTGAAGGCGCTGCAGGTTCTTTGTTCCGTTTATCTGCGGCGGTTGCGTCGGTTGCGTCGCATGCAAACGGGCTTTCATGCATTCCTCATTGCAAAGACACCTAAATTAATTTTCCCGGCTGTGCGGGGGCTTTCTCTCTCTCTCTCTCTTGTTTTTAATCAAATCATGAATTAATATTTTTCAGGTCATTTGAGTTACACTCCTGTCTCACCACGTTGCCCTTGGCAACAGCAAGGGGACACGCTGCCATACCCCGACGTGTCCGAGACGAAGGTCTTTGACTGATTTGGACCTGAGGATTAAATGAATAAATGCCCGAGGATCAGCATTAAGACAATTTCATGCTGCTTTCATTAACGTTGAACCCATTTCTGCTGAATTATAGCGCTGCTGCTTGAAACCTTCCCAGACACCAATGAGCATCCATCAAAGCCAACCACATTTCAATTTAAGTCTGCTAATGGGTGGCGTTTTCATCAGAGTGAAAACAGCACTGGGTCACAGGTAGAAATAAAATACGGGGACGTTTTCAAGCCGCGGTCGTTTCTTGGCTGTCCTTGGCACCGGCCCCGACCTGAGCAGTCGTCATCCGTAGTTCCAGCTCCACGCTGTCTCTCACTTTGTCTCAGGGCTGTCTTCCCAAGTTCAGGTAGCAGATGTTTGAAAGTCGCTGCAGATGTCTGGCGGAGGAATCCTGCGTGCAGGTGTGCAGCACGCCTTCCTGCGGCTCCTGGAAGCTTCTCACTCGATGGCGCTCGCAGGACGCGTGAAGACGAATGACAGCTGTCCAGAATTAAAAATGCCCCCCCCCCCCCCCCCCCCCCCCCCGCTCGCCTCCCGAACAGCACGCTCCAACTGGCTCGCCTTGCTCCTCCTGTTCTGTCAAAGTCGCCGATTCCTGACTGGAGATGACAAAAGTGCCTCTTCAGCTCGGGCAAACGGAGCTGACGGGAATGGATGCCGTGCGGCTGGAATCACAATGACGAGTCCAAAGGCCCGAGCCGGGTCCGAGGAGCCATTAGAGCCTTCTATTTCATTAGAGCCCTCCATATTCTCTCGTCCTGTAGTCCAATCGAGCGGTTCCTTTGAACGCCGTGGCTTCTTGTCCCGCCTGATGGTACAGCTACAATCTGCAGGCTAATAATTGCTTCCAGAATGATTAAGAACTGCTATTTATGTTTTTGTTTCTAGCCTGTCTAATCAAAGACGCTTTAAACCCACCTGCTGGATCGTTCTACGACCAGGAAATTATTTGTTCAGCACGAAGAGCCCGCTTTTACGAATGCTTGTGATTTATGCTAATATATTCCAGAAAATGTTTTAAAACTAGACAGATGCAACCCAGAAGAGAAATCTAAAAGCGCCGTTGTTTTGCGAATAATTGAATTCTGTATTCATTCATAGTCTTTTTTTATTTTATATATACTGTATATATTTATATTATATATTATTATACAAAACACATGACGAGTGCCGTTTTTGTTCTGATCCTCAACAAAATAGTTTAAATGTGATTTGTTGAAGTCAACATGCAGCTTTTATTCAACCTACAGCTGATAGCTGGAATTTATCACTCGATGATGATGATGATGATGATGGCCGTTTGAAGAAAACAACCTGCTTGTTGCCATGGAATCCGTTCACTCAACCTGCTTTCTCTTGAATAAATGTGTGCACCACATGCACATTTACCGCAGGAATACAATATGATTGGTTTGGATGAATATAGCTCCATTAGTCGAGATTCACGCAAAGACACTTTAAATGTCGACGTTTATATTCCAGTGATTGTGGAAACGAAGCGCTGCATGCAGGAGTAATTCCTCAATAAAGGTTTCTGACTTCCTCTGTGTTTCAGATATCGACGCTGGACCTGTGTGATTTTGTGCTACGCAGGTGAGGCCAGTTGTAGTTCCCATCGACTGTAGCCTCTATGCAATGACAATAACGGCTTTCTATTCTATTCTAGAGTTCTCAAATGAAGTTCTGCCCCTTTGAGCACAAGTAACGTGACGTCGAGCGTTATTATATTCAAGAGGAGATAAACAGCCTGAGAGACAGTCGAGACGGATAAAAGCTTCTGATTTTAACTCGTCCTTCTCCTCAGACTCCCATCCTAACCATATGTTACATTTAAAAACTATTTATAGCGCCCTTTTAAAATACAGAGCGGCTCCTGAAAATATCTTGAGAGGCCGGCGTTCAGACGTCGGACTGTGGCGGCGCCGAGGGGGTTCCTAAATGTCCCGGTCCCGTCCTGAATCTCTTTGTTTTCTAAGGGATGGCGTGTTCCCGCCCCCTCTCTGCGCCCGTCTTCCTCCTCAGACAGGAAGTCATTCCAGGGGTTCTCACCCCATCACAGACGGCCATTTAACGCATCGCTGGAAACGGAAAATGAAGCTGGAGTAGCAGCCGCTCCACCGGACCCGGCGACTCCTCTCTCGCCTGCTGTGCACGGATGGGAGGTGCACGCCAACCTGGCGTGCACAGCTGGAGACAGCTGTCCTCTGTCTCCCTCTCCTCACCCTGGGGACAGCTGTCCTCTGTCTCCCTCTCCTCACCCTGGAGATAGCTGTCCTCTCGGTCTCCCTCTCCTCACCCTGGAGACAGCTGTCCTCTGTCTCCCTCTCCTCACCCTGGAGACAGCTGTCCTCTCGGTCTCCCTCTCCTCACCCTGGAGACAGCTGTCCTCTCGGTCTCCCTCTCCTCACCCTGGAGACAGCTGTCCTCTCGGTCTCCCTCTCCTCACCCTGGAGACAGCTGTCCTCTCGGTCTCCCTCTCCTCACCCTGGGGACAGCTGTCCTCTGTCTCCCTCTGCTCACCCTGGAGACAGCTGTCCTCTCGGTCTCCCTCTCCTCACCCTGGAGACAGCTGTCCTCTCGGTCTCCCTCTCCTCACCCTGGTGACAGCTGTCCTCTGTCTCCCTCTCCTCACCCTGGAGACAGCTGTCCTCTCGGTCTCCCTCTCCTCACCCTGGGGACAGCTGTCCTCTGTCTCCCTCTGCTCACCCTGGAGACAGCTGTCCTCTCGGTCTCCCTCTCCTCACCCTGGAGACAGCTGTCCTCGTTCTCCCTCTCCTCACCCTGGAGACAGCTGTCCTCTCGGTCTCCCTCTTCCTCCGTCTCTCTCGCTGTCTCCGGTTTGCTCTGGTTCTCTTGCTTGTTAGTTTCTGTCTCTTCTGTCTCTTCTGTTATTTTAGTGAAAGCGCCTCCTGAGGACGTTTTCCAGTGCTGAGCAGCACAACGGGGACGGAGCGGAAACAGGGAGGGACGTCCATGCAATAGTCCCCCCCCACCATTCCACCTCAGAACTGAATGTAGATGAATTCTGTCGGAGGATGTTGGTGCATTTGGTGAGCAGCTTCCCTGCAAGGGTTAAACTCGGCCTGTTAGCGAATGGGACAATGTAAAGGCCAAGCAGAGAGAGGGGGGGGGGGGCGGGTGGAGAGAGTCTCAATCCTGGCTTGGAATGGACCCTCTGCATGGCCATGCGGGCCGGCGGGTCAGCGGGTCAGCGACGGAGCACGTCGATTCGCAGCGCATGCGACTGAACTGTCCTGCAGCTGCTGCATTAGCTGCAGGACCTTCTGTGATTCTTCCATCGCACGGTCCAACCAACCGAATCGTCCCGTTAGTAATCTGTGAATGAATCCAAACCTGTTATTCCTGCAGCCTGTTCAGAGGCTTCTCGTGGTTTTAACATTCTATCTAATAAATATATTCATCATGAAAGACGCCGTTACGATCCCACTCATCGAGTCGCCTATCGCTGCATCCGATAACTTCTTTCCTTTCGTTCTTCCGCTCCTCTGAACTCCTTCCAGGCTCTCTTTTGCTTTCGGTTTAGTTTCTTTTAAACTCGTGGGTTCTTCTACGTTTAGCAGGAACCGCTTTGTAGCGGCAGACGTGCTTCTTCGCTTAACGCGCTTGTCCTGCTCGTTAGTTCCTGTTTCCTTTCGCCCATTCGCCTGCTTTGTGTTTGAGCCTCGTTTCTTTTTGACTGGAGGCGTTTAACTCTTCACCTGGCATTGTCTCGTGTCTCCATGTCGAGCGCAGCTTTCATATCAATATAAAAAGGGCAAATTATGTAAATTAATCCAATTAGGAGGCTGGAATTCATTATCGACGTGCAAGTCGACCGCCTGCAGCTCAGCCAGGAGAACCGGTGTGTGTGTGTGAGAGTGTGTGTGTGTGTAGGTGTGTGTGTGCGTGCGTGTGTGTGTGCGTGTGTTGGCTTCCTCCGGCTCCAGCTCCGAGTTGAACGATGAATTCCCGGTGACGTCTCTGTTCTAGTCTAAAGAGCAAAGGAAGCTCCGCCCCGCTTCAATCGGATCCCCGTCCTCTCCTCTTTCATTCCTCTTTGAGCCGTCGCTGAATGTGATTCGGAGTCGCCGTCACCGTGCTTTATAGGAGTTTAATTCTCCATCAGTGGGGGCTAAACGAGTTTTATTAAACGCTTTGTTACGTCGGGTTTATTCAAACCTTCATCAGAGTTCAGAGTTTGGACTCTACACGGAACTTTGGGCGTCGTTCTGATAACTTTTACACGCCGAAGCTGCTTCAGGGCGACTTATGTTCCGGCAGCGGCTGCCCAATCAGCTGCCCGACAGAAGAACAGTTCCTGTTGGAAGCTGCGTTTATTGCGTTTATTGCGTTTATTGTGTTTATTATGTTTATTGTGTTTATTGTGTTTATTGTGTTTACTGTGTTTATTGTGTTTATTATGTTTATTGTGTTTATTGTGTTTACTGCGTTTATTGTGTTTATTGCGTTTATTGTGTTTATTGTGTTTACTGCGTTTGTGTTTATTGCGTTTATTGTGTTTATTGTGTTTACTGCGTTTATTGTGTTTACTGCGTTTATTGTGTTTATTGTGTTTACTGCGTTTATTGTGTTTATTATGTTTATTATGTTTATTGTGTTTACTGCGTTTATTGTGTTTATTGTGTTTATTATGTTTATTGTGTTTATTGTGTTTACTGCGTTTATTGTGTTTATTGCGTTTATTGTGTTTATTGTGTTTATGTTTATTGTGTTTATTGCATTTATGTTTGTGTTTATTGTGTTTATTGTGTTTATTGTGTTTATTGTGTTTATTATGTTTATTGTGTTTACTGCGTTTATTGTGTTTACTGCGTTTACTGCGTTTATTGTGTTTATTGTGTTTATTGCGTTTATTGTGTTTATTGTGTTTATTGCATTTATGTTTGTGTTTATTGTGTTTATTGCATTTATTGTGTTTATTGTGTTTATTGCATTTATTGCGTTTATTGTGTTTATTGTGTTTATTGTGTTTATTGTGTTTATTATGTTTATTGTGTTTATTGTGTTTACTGCGTTTATTGCGTTTATTGTGTTTATTGTGTTTACTGCGTTTATTGTGTTTACTGCGTTTACTGTGTTTATTGTGTTTATTGTGTTTATTGTGTTTATTGTGTTTATGTTTATTGTGTTTATTGCATTTATGTTTGTGTTTATTGTGTTTATTGTGTTTATTGTGTTTATTGTGTTTATTATGTTTATTGTGTTTACTGCGTTTATTGTGTTTACTGCGTTTACTGCGTTTATTGTGTTTATTGTGTTTATTGCGTTTATTGTGTTTATTGTGTTTATTGTGTTTATTGCATTTATGTTTGTGTTTATTGTGTTTATTGCATTTATTGTGTTTATTGTGTTTATTGCGTTGATGTTTAGAGGCAGATCCCGGAGCGATGCCTCCACAGTCCTGAACACACCTGTGCTCACCTGGCCAACAAAGCTCCGCTGAGCTCCCCAGCCAGTCAGTGAACGCGTCTGTCTGCCACTTGGCGGCCCCAGCGGCACCGCGGAGCTCCAGTCGAGACTTCGCTCTCGTTTCTTACGTCGTCGAGCTTCACCCTGTTGTCAAAATGTCGGTTGATGCCGAATGTAAACATTCTCGTGTGCAGAAATAAACGTTTGTATCCGGATACTTCTGGTTGTTGGAGATCAAAGGGGTTTTCTTGGTGCTGTCTTTGGATTGGTGGAGGCGCCCCTGGGGTTTTACAGTATGTAGAGCATCTGCTGTCATGAGCAACGCTGAAATATTAAAACTGTATAAAAAATAATAATAATTAGCTGCACAGAGGGGAATTAAGGCTATAAAGAAAGAAGATGGCAGGCGTCGCCACGGCGATGCAACCGCTGTCATGTTTCTACCCCTCTCTGACCCAGCACAGAGTATATACGCTAAGCTGGCTCTGAGGGGGGGCCATCGTTAGGAGGCCATGTCGGCGTCGTTTTATTTTCAAGGCCGTGTTGTTATTTATGTTAATGATAAAATAGTGAAAAAGAGACTCGAAATGTGGTCGACTCTTCCTTTGGCACTGAGACGCAACTCCTTCCAAATCCACGGGCGACTCGCAAACAGACGAGGGACGACAACACCCCCCAACGTTTTCGCTTTGATGCCGGAGAACGAGAATCGAGGAACAGCCAGCAGCCATTGAGAACGCAATCCATACCCGATTGTGTGAGCAGAAATCAATGACTCGCTCACTTTACTTGAGGGGGGGCTTTCATTTTAACAAAATACCAACAAAGTCATCAGAACAAGGGACCCCCCTCCCCCCCCAGTTGTAAATAAATAGATTCTGTTCTCTGTGCCTCGTTTGGACGCCGAGTCCAGAATCTCGGCTTTATTCTAAGACGCGATATTCCCAGAACAGGAATTAAACCCACAGAGACGGACGGGGAAGAGAAGTCTCGTTTGCTTTGAGATGACGGGGAGGGTTCTTCTGAGGTCCGGTTTAACGATAGCCGAGGAGCTGAGAGTCCAAGCAGGAAGTACCTGAACGAAGGATCAACCCTGATAGATTCATCAGTTTGACATCAGAGCGGAGCGGAGGATGAGTGAGAGGAAGGAAATGAGAAGAAAGGAGAGGGAAAGACCTGACGTTGAGCATTTCTTCTTCACTTCAGCGTCTGGGGACGAATAAATATCGCTTCTCCATGATTTAAGTTCCCTCGGGCGCTCGCCATCCCAACATTTAACTCTGAATGCTAAACAGAAGTAAAAGTCGGCGTGTTTTCCTGTTGGGACGGCCTGTGTGTGTGTGTGTGTGCGTGTTCATGCACACACACGTGTTTGTGTGGCACACGGCGCCGAGATGCTCTCGTTCCTAGAAGCCCACCCCGGGCGCCGCGGAGCGTCTGCAGCCCCCGCCTCTCAGCCTCAGGGTGATTAGGGACTAACAAGCCGCCATCGCTCTTTACTCTGCCGGGCCAGAGACCTCCTAATTGTGCAGGCGTACCTGTCCCAGGTGGACGGCAGGCCGGCGTGCTGATGATCCGACAGTTAGTGGATGATCCGTTCGGAGACGCTCGGCCTGCTCTCACCTGGCGTTCTGGTCGGAGAGACTTCGGACGCCGCATGGACACTTGGACACCCCGCTGTGGCTGTCCTGGCGAGACAACGGCGAGACGACTCGATTGGACGTGCTCCGTTGGGAGTGAGATACGAGCTGGTCTGAACGTCTCCTGAACATCTGATGCTGCAGCTGTTTGAATATTCACAGGCTCTAATGAGTCCTTCGCCGTTTTATTCTGTGGGATGTTCTCCGAGCTTCCTGGTCAAACATCAGGAAGAGAGGAAGAGGAGGGGCTCATTGCTGTGAAGACCCTCCATTTTAACAAGCTGCTCCTTTACTGTGACTCGTTTGGTCCGAAATGATCCCGGATGTCCAATTGTCTTTGAACGCAGCACCGGTCCAGAGGCCCAATCAGACATGAATTGGAAACACCTGTGCAGCCGAATCAAGCCTTCTCCCCTGGAGGAGGTGCAGCGCCTCACCTGTCCACTACGCATCCTCTGCCCAGAACCCTCATCTTCGTCCACCCTGAAGCCGGCCTGACCCCCGTCTTCCTGCTGCCGACTGTAAGTCTCCGTCTTTCGTCCGTCCACACTTTGTCTCTCAAGCTACCTGCTGTCTTCGTCCTTGCTCTGTCTATTTCATAAGGGGGGGGGGGGGCGAGGCGTCGACGGGCGACTGGTGGCGGATGGAGTTTACGGTTGTCAGTCGTAATGATGTTGTTAGAATAAATAATCTTTATTACACGAGGACGTCCATTTAACGAACGGCGAAGCTCCAGCAGTAACCTCAAATGTCCCAGAGAAGTACTTTGGCTTCTTTCTAACCAGACAGAAAGTAAAAGGCATAATTATTTAATTTATTCTCTGCTCCTCCGTTGTCCGTGCAGACGTATAAAAGCATTAAATATTGATCAGTGTTTCAGCACGAGCAGCTGCAGCCATTATTTTTCACGCCCTGTGGAGCCGTCGCCGCTGACCTCACCTTTGCTGACTCCGCCTGTTCGTCTGACCTCTAAACACAGATGGGGGGGGCTGCGTGCGAGGACGGAACGGCCACCGGGGTTCATTATCATCATGGGCGGGGCTACTTCGATGAGCAGCGATGGCTAAATGCGGCCCATCTTTGGTTCAGAGTTCTTGACTTCAGCTTTGTGATGATTATTATTATTTATTTGGTGGTTTCTGCAGGAATACGGTTCGAGTCCCGTTTTCTTTCTTATGGCAGCATCTTGATGACGGACAGGAGAACTCGTCCTCAGCGTCCACCTGGGCGGCGAGGATTTATAAAACGTATAAAATAAAATGTCATTTTACGCACCGCAGCAAATGACTCTGCATTCAGTTCAATATTCTGTCCTACATATATTTTCATCTCGCTGCAAGGCGTTGAAAAAGCTCATTCCCAGCTATTACGATGGGTGTTACCATGGTAACCAAATAGGTCTGCATGTTATTTACACAGGAAATGTTCGTGAGGTTGAGATTTAGTTCAGTGGAACTTTATTATTTCTTTATGTTTTGTATTCGTCGTAAAAAAGAACCGCGCAGGGGCAGATTACCTTTACCCGGGGGGGGGGGGGGGGGGGGGGGTGTTAAACAAGGCTCATCTGAATTAGTTTTACTCGGACCCAGAGCCAGACTTACCGTGCGATGCGCTTCCTCAGTGGTTCTTTTTTCTTTTACTCGGCATTATGGTCTGTCGACGCTGAACGGCCTCCCCCGTTTCCAGACGGCCTGATTTCGCTACGCTCCAGAACCCTGAAGCTGTAACTCCTCACCCACCGTGGTCGTGGTCGCTTCCCTTCGTGGATTGAGGATTCTGTTGGACTCTGTTAATGCGGTGGACGGCTGTGTTTCAGAGCTCTACGAGCTCTAGAATAGATGGCTCTAACTTTATGGCTGCTTTATTTGAAATGACTCCGTTGCTGCGTGACGCCTTTGTTCAGACACGGTGAAACCAGAACTGGATGTAGAAGGAGTGGATCTACACGTCTGAATCTGTTCCAGGTCCGGTCAGACTCTGCTACGGCCATCTTTGTAGTTTCACAATGCACTTTTTGGCTGGATAGAAGTCTTCCTTTATTGAGGAGCACTCTATGCCTCATTTAAGGACACAGCATGTATTTTTTACAGACTTGTTGCCAGCAGGGTAAGAACTGGAGCAACATTTCGGTCGTGATGAATAAAGGAACGACCCCAGACTGCCGTCTTTCTCTTTGGCTTGTGTCCCCTTCTGTAAAATGAATTGGGCAGCCTGTTCAGGCTTGAATTATGCATTGCCTTTCTCGCTCGATGGAACGACGCTCATAAAGCACAGTGTCGACGTGAACGTTTTTAACGTGCCAAAGGTGGCCTGCAGTGGGGAGAGCGCCGCTGCATCGGCGAATCTGTGACTCGGAAAGCTCGCGTTTAAGGCCGTGACATTTATTGTTCTTCCGGAGCAAAAAGACAAGTGGCTTTTAAGCCGGGGTTCAAAGTATTTGACATGGAAATAAAGTCTTTGTACCGACTGTTGTTCTCTCTCCCCCCCCTTCTCCAGAAAACGCTGCTAGCGGCTTCTTTTCTCATGACACAATCTGATAATCCAGCTACAAAGCAACACACACACACACACACACACACACACACACACACACACACACGCGCGCGTTCTCCTGGGCTCACGTGGGCGGACGCGCCGTAGCCTGAATATCGTTGCGTGAGGATTTGCCATCGCCTGCACTTTTCTTCTTCGCACGTTGCATCGCTGCAGTTGATGGATAGAAAGTGTCACTCGGTGCAGCGCTCGGGGCAAACGGCGTGCTTTTGGGGGGTGGGGGGGTTCACCCGTGAGAGTCGAGGGACTGGAGAGCGCAAAGTAAAGGCCAAAGACCTGACCGCTTTGTTCACGTTAAGTACCGCAGCCTGACAGGAACACACGTTCCACCCGAGACGGGCGCGTCTCCGGATCGGCCCGGAACCAAACATTTATTATTTAGGTTCACAGCCGAGCTCCTGCAGGACAGACGATGCTTTTACTTTGTAAGGTTAGAATCTTCACTGAGGTCCATCCTCTTTTGTTGCCATGGCGTCCTGTGAAGATGCATTTTCTTTTCCGTAGCTCAAAGGCCTTTTAATTTCTAGCGGTATGAAACTGAATTGGATAATATTCCGTGCTGCATTAAGCTGGCAGCGGCTCCGTGGGGAACGGGCCGGGCCTCGGCGCCGATGGGTCGCGTCCAGAGTGTCCCGATGACTCGCTGTTCCGTGCAGGCAGTGGCCAGGACGGCCTCCGGCTCTTACGGGTCCTGATGTTGTGGTGTGGAGAGTCACTGCGGCGGTTGGTAGCTAATGGGCCGGGTGTGAGGGCCACCCGGGCAGCACCGGGCCTCCGTATGCTGCTCCTCCGGTACCGGGCTCGTTGCAGCTTGTTTATAACGTTTGAGGCTTCTCTTCTTCCTCTCATTGACCGTTACGGAAATGAATCGACAAAGCAGTAGAAAAGCCGACTCCCGACTCCCGTCGGATCTCGAGTACCAACGCAGGATGTCCCTAAAGCTGCGCAAAGAGTTTAACGCTCCTTTAAGTGTAACTAACGCTTCATCACACGTCTTGAAATCCTCACCACCTTGTTGGCTTCGATAAATACCCGTTTGCGTACGGGAAGTGATGCGTTCATGGCTCTGAGAGACTCTTTTGTATATCTGGAATGTGTGATCTCGCAGCAGATTGCGTGTTTAAAACTTGGCTTTGCATTAGCAGGAGGAACAAAGGTTGCTCTCTTTGTTGCTGGCACAATATTACCAGCTGCTGCCGCCATCGCATTAGCATGCGGGTCTGGTTTGCTCTCACAGGGCATCAGTGAAGGTGGTTACGTAACCGGGGTCAGTGGATAGACACAAACACAAAGTGTACATCTTTGGCGCTCCATCAGCCACCGCCGTCTCGGCTCGCTCCTCAGCGCTTCAATCTGAAGCGACGGGGAGAGCGCGTCGAGCACGCTGCGGGACGATGGCGTCCTGCCCTCTTCCGTCCTCCTCTCCGAGCCGCAGCGATGCAGGGAACGAGTCATCACGCCCGTCAGCTTTATGAGTCCCCGTCTGCTGGTGCAGCGGTAATAAAGTTGTCCTGCTGCTTTTTCAAAATGGGGCGAGTCAGAGCAAGCGGTGGGAAATTGGTCAGCAGAGTGTTGTTGAGGGCCAAAAAAGTGCATTGTGTGCCACTGGCTTTCTATTTTTTAGGACGCATTGTTGGTTTGATTAATAATACGAGGAGAAAGTCGTCGTTCCTCCAGAGAATGTTCCACCCGAGAGCCGGGCCGTAAAAGCTCCGGAAGCTCGGTGAGAGGGGAATCTCAGAATCACTCTCAAAGTGAATCTCCCCACCGGAGCGAGTCCGTTATTACTGCTACGGAAATCCAGAGTGCTAGCTGTCAGTTATGAGCTGAAGTCTCCATGGCAACGTTGGGATCAGGTGCGCCGCCCCGGTGTGACGGCTTTAAAAGCCCTCAGAGTGGATTCCTTCCTTTCATCGGAGCTCCGGGCCGGTTTCTGAGATGCATCAGAGGATCCGACGTCAGCCGCATGCTGTGCGCTGCAAGGCGCAGTAACTGCAGCCTGCAGCCCATCGTTGGCTGAGGCGCCCGCAGCCCCCAGGGTCATCTCATCAGCAAATGTGAACACCGCGTACTGAAGAGACTCCGCCCACTTTAATGCTATAAATGTCCAGTGTGTGTGTGAGGAAGAGGACGTTCAAATTATTCCCAGTTATTAGACCAATGAGAATGCTCTTTGCGTTTCACCAGAGGGAGGCGGGGCAGGAGGCGTTGGACTTGAGGAGCCCGTTTAGTTTCTCTTGCAGTGATTTCACTCTAAATCCGTTTTAATGACTCTGAGCTTCAGGGGCGTCGACCCCTGAACCTCCATCCTCTTTGACTGCCCCTCGGGGTCACCTCCTTTATCTCCGTGGCAAAGTGTCAGCGTGTAATTAGCTGTGGATGCGACTGACCTCGGGAGCGATAACCACTATTCATTGATTGAGATGAAATTCAGTTTCACCAAATCTCCACGGCCGTCCGCCGGTGGATTAGAGACGACTTAACCCTAAATGAGAATATGCCCGGAAGCGTTTCTGACGGCTGAAGCCTTATCCCAAAAATGGAAGGTTTGTCACAGGAGGCTGCATTTATATAACCGTCACCTCAATCAGGAGGAAAGCCCCGCCTGCCTGCATGGACGCATCGCTTCCAGGAGTTCTGTGAGACGGTTTGAGAATCGGACCGTTTAGAACTCGCAGTAGTGACGGCCATTGTTCCAGTATGTTCTTCCTTTAGTCTAACCGGTGGAAGGGATCCAAACGCATCACGTCTGAGGAGACCAAACGCCCCCCCGGTGGTGAATCCGTGATGGGCGTGCTGCGGATGCGATCCTGGTACGCTGATGACTTCGACTCAAGCATTCCGTTCACTTTGATCCCTCTCAAGAGAAGCACATTTGGTTCCCTTCCTTTGACCCGGCTGTGCTCCGGTCTCGCTCTGGCATCCTCAGCAGGACCTCCTGTCCAGGTAGACCTGGAGGATCCACCCGTTCCGCCTCCTCTGCTGCTTCCTACGGTGTTTTAGAAGTGGATAACAAACGGCTCTGATGAGGTGGAAATGACGCCGGAGGTCAGTCGGAACGGCACGCGGAGCTGGACGTGGTCCATAAAAGCTCTTTCTGACGTGGCGGAGTGGCGCTGGACACCTGCCAGCGGACACTTTTCACAGTCGGACCCATGTCTGTCGGAGCCGAGGTGAATCCAACGTGATTTACTGCGATGGGAACTACTATTTGTGGCAAACGGCCGTTCGTAAAGCATCTCCTGACAACATGTGCCGATCAGCGATGCCGCGTCTCTGACTCGGACACGATGAGACACGGCGCCATCGATTTTGTGTTTTCTTTCTTTCTTCTTCTTGGTGTGTTTGACTGTTTCGGGAGGCGAGGCTTGGGCGAGCTGGCGCGTCTCCATGCCCCTTCCCTGCACTCCTTGGAGGAGGAGGCAGCACATATGGCCCCCTGGGCGGTATGGATGGGTCGCTGCAATCAAAGTGGGAGGACATGAGCACGGCGAGTGTCCCATCTGTCCCTCTGAAGACGGATTAATGACGGTCGGGAGGAGAGCGGCGAGCTGAATGGACCCGTCGTGACTCACTGGGCTCGAGATGCTTTTTTGTTTTGAGCAGAAATCGGTTTGCTCGTGCTCGTTTGGGCTGCTATTGGTCGTCCCGTCCCGTTTCCATAACGGTGCCGATCTCGGCATTGCTTTTGGACATAATGAGGCATCAGTTACCCGGCAAAGCTTCAGCACGGATGCTAACTGGATAAAATGCTATAGCTAACAAGGCGCGATGTTCTCATCCCTCTGTGATGTCTGATTGTTTTCTAGTCTTCTACGAAACATCCGCGCCGAACATGACCTGTCCAATCAGAATGTTTCCTCGCCATAAACCCCGACGCTGCCGACATGCTGAAAGTTCAGCATCAACCGTGCGGAAGTCGCTGAAGGCGAAGGCAGCAGCCACGGCGCCCTTTGATTCACCTCCTGGCTCACTTTCACAGATGGATGCAGTTTTAGCTCATTGGAACATAAAATGTTTATGATTGGATGTTAGACTCCTCCAGTCGTTATTGTTTATAATTGGTGCTTATGGGAAACATCAGATTGACATGAACTCTCATCACTCTGTGTCGCACTTTAAAACAAACTCGCTAATTAAAGGTGGAAACGGCCCAAGATCAAACGCGAACGCAAAGGGGGAAACGTCGCTTTCAGATCGGTAACGACATGTCTTCCATCCTGCAAACACTACTGACGCTGCTCTTTATCGTTTATTCAAATGGAAGTCAAACGGCCAGCGAGTGGAACGGGACCGTGACCCGTTTGACCTTCGTCTGGCTGACGTTCCCCTTCTGGGCTTCATCCATCTCTGTCCACGATCGGCCCGGAGCAGCCCACCGCCGACGCTTCGTCATCGCGGGTGCCTCTTGCATTTTCCGTGGGTTGTCTCCAAGCTCGGTGAAGTACAAAATAATTACCGGCACAAGTGGGTCTCCACCTCCCGCTGGGGCGCGCTCCTCGCGGACGCACGCGGGTAATTAAGGCTGCGAGTCGGCGATAAGAGGGAGCAGACAAAAGACGCGCAGACGCGTCCACGGCAGATTCATGCAGGACAAATTGCATTAAACGGTACGTGTTGTCGCTGCGATACTGCGTGTAATACTGCATGAAGCGACTTGACATGATTCTGGTACCTCCAAACAGAAGAAACGGGAAACTGCAGCTTCACAAAATAAATCAAAGAGGCCGTGAATAGACTCTGCAACTTTCCCTTCGTTCAGAGTTTCCGTTTCCACCCTCCCGTAGGCAGAGATCAGATTATCTCCGGCAGCAGAGCTTCGTTTAGGAGCGGAGAGGATCCGCGGGCCTCCAGAAGGCCACGCTCCGTAATTAAGGACGATTATGTAATCGTGTCCAGCAGCAAGCTCTTTGTTTCTGTCTCTCTATTCTGCTGGAGATGAAGCAGCGATACAAGGAAGAAAAAAACCAACACCTCAATTTGTGAGTTTGCGTTTTCGAGAGAGTCCTCAGAAGTTTTGATAATGAAGTTAATGAATGACATCATTTCATGCAGGAAGTCGGATCAGGCAGTGAAATGGAGCGAGGGGCGTACGCAACCTGCCTTCCTGCTGGCTTGATCCCTAATATCTTCTGGGAACATCACGTCTCTGTAATATTTCCACGATATTGCCTGTATCTTTACCGTCAGCGATTTGCTATTCCTCCTCCGTGGAGACGCGTGAGACATTAAGACATTAGGAGGACGCTACGTCCCTCTGCGTGGGTCTGCCTAATCGCTCCATTTCCTTACCAGCCAAAATGGATCTTTAATCTACAACAGCGTTGCAAAGGATTGTAAAATTACTATATATAGTTTAATAAATGTATACATGCTTGAATCAATAAATGTGTGATGAATGAAATGCAAACGGTAGCCAGAGAGCACACGGCTCCGGAATCTAATTCCTATTATGTAATTAAAACTAAATCGATGTACGCTGAGAATTTATACGATGTTCCGCCATCTATTAGACAAATGGTTTGTAAAATGCAACATCCTGTCTTCAGTAGAAAGACGGCGTGAGAGAGAAGACAAAACAGACCGGCAGGCCCCATGTTTGAAGACAGTTTGATTTCATTCTGTTAGAGTCTTTTCTTTAAATCCTTTATACCTGCAAAGGTGTTGCATTACTCTCCTGCCCCCCCAGCCTTACTGTACCTGCTCACACACACAAACGTGAAGCGATACCTTCCCCCCCCCCTGAAGCTAAGGATCTACACGACAGAAAAAGCCCAGCGTGGAGTAGAACTGAAATAGCGATGCTTTCTGTGCAGGGAATGGGTGTGTGGGAGGATCAGATAGAGATAAAGACCCCCCCCCCCCCCCCCGAACACGGCGTATGGGGCAGGAACTGACATCCTGCAGCCTTCATTGGCTGCTTCCAGCGATGGCGTCACCTCGTCTGAAGCAGCTCTGAAGAAGACGACGGAGAACGGCGGCGCCTCCAACTCCAGAAAGTTCTGGTGAAAACGACCGATCCGGGTTTCTGGGACTCGTTCTGATCTCTGCTCTTCTTAGTCCCGCTTGAGGAGACGCTCCTCAGAGGATTTCAGTCGAGCCCCGTCAGCAGTAACGTATCCTCACGTTCCCCTCGGGTTCGTCACGACCGCTGCCTGGTCTGTGCCCTCAGTGGCTGCTGCAGCTGCGTTTTCCCGCCGTCTTTGAAGGCATCGGCAGACGTACCCGAGTCACGTAGACGCACGCCAGTTACGCTCTCATTCTCATCCTCGGCCTCAGAGCCCGGTTACGAGAGGTGAGAACGACTTTAAGACGTGTTGCTGCACCTTTGGTTGAAGATTGCACGTCAACAAAAGGCTTTGTGAAGCTTAGCGTCGCTTTAGAACCTCCGGGGTGGTTTAACGGCAGTTTATCGCTGCAGCGCACGGCACGGCGCCAGCTGCACGTCGGGTTCATTACGACGAGTCTCTGAAGACTCGGCCGTCCAGACCAGGGTCGATGGACGACGGGTCACCCCCCACCCAAGTGGCTTCATTACGACGAGTCTCTGAACCAGACCGGGGTCGACGGACGACGGGTCACCCCCCACCCAAGTGGCTTCATTACGAGAAGTTCTATACGTACACAAACTGACTCGGATCTTGAATGTTACCCCTCGGGTCTTTTGGAGGGGGGGTGACTGGACGGGGTTCTGCAGGGAAGGCCCATCTGAGCGCTGCAGGCAGGGGGCGTTTCAAAATGCAGGCTCCAGGGTGGACATTTGCCTTCTTGCCTCTGACTGGCTACTGACCCCGGCTGCAGCGCTGGAGCTCCGCCCCCCGTGTGGGGTCGCGTATTTCCACTTGGACGCTTCTCACAAAGACATTGTCTGAGTGGGGGACAGTAAAGCTGCTCTCGGTGCCGGTTTCCGTCCTCGTCACCAGAATGAAATGTTGCCATTGTTATGTGACATTTATGGACTTTGTTTATGTCATAACTTCATTTCTGACGTTGCACGAGTCGCATTACTCTGCGTGTGGGAGAGGATCGAATCACTGGGGCCCTTTTTTAATGACATTTTAGGGCCGTCCTGCTTTATTTGTGAGGACAGGACTGATGCATAAAGAAATACAATCCAGTAAAAATGTAAATGTAGCATAACAAACTCACAAAGAACACGGTTTACAGAAATGCTGTGGGGCCAGCACCCCATGAAATCGATCGCTGTTCGGCTGGAGCGTTGCTTTGCAGCAGGAGAGAATCGGATCAGAAAATGAAGAGGATGAATTCTGCGTTGCACCGTTCCGTACGCGGATGAAATGTACTCGGGGACGTCGATGACTTTGCTCTGAACTCCCAAAACGCTCGCTCTCCTGCTGGTTTGCCTCCTCGCCCGCCGTTCACGCGTCACCGAATCACGGCGGCGGAGGACGTAGCGACTCGCGTGGGGACGTTTATTTATGGGCTCACTGAAGGAAAACCAGCCAATGATTCCTTTTCAATGAGTCCCACTGATGAATGAGAATGAAAGTCTGACTGGAGCGTGTTCGGATACGAGTCAATTCCATGTACTCTAAAGAGTAGAATAAATAAAGAACAAGACATTAAGAATGTTGACCTGGAATACGGAAGATTAGGACAAAAGACAATAAAATAAATGGGCATTAAATTAGATTAGGAGATGAGAAGTTCTGCGTTTAGCCTGATCCCGCTGCTGCGTTTAGCCTGATCCTGCCGTCAGACGAGCGTGACGTGTGAGAACATCACCGGAGAAATGAGCTCATTTTGCCATCTTTTAGTCGTCCTGCCTCTAGAGCTTATTTAGGTTGATTAGATGGGTCTATAAATACATACGTGTGTGCGTGTGTGTGTGTGTGTGTGTGTGCGTGCGCATCACACCGTCTGGCGTTCCTTTGGGGCTTGAGCATTGCTGTAAATGTTGAGTGATGTGCCTGAAATGGCGAGCAGCGAGCGCTCCCCAGCGCCTATCGATGCTGCACGATTATCACGGTACCCTCGAGGACGCCTTATTGTTTTCATCACGGCATCAATTCTCCAGCGACTCGACGCATTTAATGATCCAATGTGGCTCAAAGCTGAAAATGTGGAATGGCGAACGTCCCAGATCGGGATTACCGCTAAAACGGAACACGGATGATCGTTTCAGTCTTTATGTTTCAGATTCTGACAAATGAAAAGAGACCAAGAAACACAGAAACAGACGGAGGTGTTCTGTCCTCACGCACACACGCACGCACACACACACACACACACACACACACAGCTGAAATGCATGCATCCATTGAATCAGTTTCCACGCGACCTCACACGACGCAGCGACCTACACGCTGCTTGTCATGGCGATCTGTTGTGGCATCCATTTTAATGAGACTCAGAATTAAAGCTGTTCTGATGCGGAGCCAATCACGAAAACAATTAAAGAAATCCGTGAGCTGTCCAAAGTCTGATTATTGATTAGTAGCGTGGGCGTGTCCAGCACAAATACTGATACTCCTTCAAATGAAATACTGTTATAGCGTGTAGTCCTGTGTGTTTACGTACTCGATTGTGTTTTACTCGCTACTTTATGCCTGACACAAACATCGCCCTGCAGGGATGTATTACGTTTATTGGTTTGGATGGAAAATTTAATTAAGTTCTCTCCAAAATGGGCTTGAAAAGTTTCCTGTGCTCAGCCCCCCCCCCCCCCCCGTTGAACCCCTGCTCGTACTGCTCTGTAAGGAGTCTGTGTTATCCACACATCTGGGCCCGTATCTGTGTACCTGTGCTGAGTTGGGAATTGTGTCAGCAAAATGACGATAAAGATAACAAAAGGCTCCGACAGCTTTGTGCTGGGGGGGGGGGGGGGGGCAACGTGGCCAGGATTCCAAGGATTCATTGGTATTTGATCCAGCTCCACTGAACATTTAGATGTTATTCTGAGGATACCTCATCACAGGTCGTGGTATTTTCACCAAAGTGCGCGAGTAACCGAACCGAACCGAACTGTCAACACGAGACTAATTCGGTTGTTTTCCGTCGCCCGCGTTACACTCGGGCTGTGCCAGAGGATCCCGGCCTTTCCTTTAGCCTTCCCCACATTCCTCCACACGCCGTGCGTCTCTCTGCGTCCCTAAATGAAACACGAGACGCTGCAGTAATCCTCCTTCCGGCAGGTTTCTCACGCGCTGGAGCAAACGGGCAAAGATGAAAGTCGAAATGGACGAGCAGACGGAATGAGCTCGTTCACAAGACGTCGAGACGAGGATAGCCTCGGCTGCGTCTGGCTTCACGTGCACGATCTAGAATGTTGCACTTCATCCAGCACTGAAACGCGTCCGTCCGTCCGTCCGTCCATCCGTCCATCCAATATTTCTACAAGTAGAGCCTTGACATCTTTTTTTTCCGTTAAACATTTTTAAAAATAGTTAACAATAATGAACAAATGTTTTAGCTGTACTTCTACAGGCAAAAGGTATTTTATGAGCTCTTTATAGATTTTGTAAAAACAATGACAACTCAGTAAATGTCGAATAATTATGGTAATTATTGGCGAAAGTGAACGAAGCGAGTTTACGCTGGACTAATGGAGAGCAGCTAATGAAAGCAGCACTGACTGACCTATAAACGTGCATTTATAATTCACCGCTGAAGAATCCCATCCAGATTCAGCCCTTCACTCCCACGAGGCTCGTTTCATACGATCCGTGGCTCCCGAGGAGAAATCACTCCGGACATGAAGAGAATAATTCCGGAGCCGGAACACTTTGAGGGGAGTTGCTCCGGAGCTTCTCCGTGCAAACTGTGCAAGAGGAAAGCTGTGTTGATGCGGCTTGTTGGGGGAGGAACCCCTGGAGAGCCGGGCGGTTCAATATTTCATCCCAGTTTGTGCCAGTCATGTGATGAGCATGCAGCAAAAAGCGTTTCGATCAAGACCAGATCAACTTTCAATCTGATACCTATTAAAGATGACATGAACCGTCGTCGTAGCGACGCCTCGTTTAATCAACTGTTTCCACAGGTGAGGATTTTATATCGGTAATTACGTTTGAGGTGCAGAAGCGAACTCTTGCTTGTACGATAACATCCAAAGTGAAATGAATTCCATCACTCGCCCCTGTTGACTCCTCCTTTTGCACTTAATTTGTGTTCATCAGCAATCCTCAAGGCTCGTTTAAAAACCTGCAAAGATTACAGCCGCCCAATTTGTCATCGAATCCCGTTGGACGAAAGCCTAAATGCGACCAATCAGCGTCCGATCAATTAAATAAACGTCTCATGTGGAGATGTTGGGATTACATTTAAAATCTTACACCTCTAAATATCTGCAATAGAAATAAAGCACAGGCTTAGCATTCACAGTTGGTTAAATTAAATCACCTTTACAAAATAAAAGCACAGCAGGTGGACGGTGTGTGACGCGCCGCTTTATTATTTGTTGCTGCTGTTTTATAATCGACCCCCGCGAGGGGCTTGACTCTGGAAATGCAGAGCACTTGTGTACAGATACCGAGCTGGCACCAGCCTGATCAATCAAAAACTGTTTTAAAGACCAAATGATACATTTAGTCAATTAATCATTGATGGTATTGGCACTATAAACTGAGTCTATGATGGTTATTTTAATCTGGTTGCATGATCCCAATCAGGCATAACATAAATAATATTTAGTTGCTAATTAAAGTTGGCATTTGATGCAGGTGATGTCCCGCCCACCGGATTTAAGAGTTTTGCAGGTTCGGGGTTTCGGTTTTTTTTCTGTAAAACTATACATTTAATTGAGTAATAATGCGTTCTCCATCGAGCTAAATGAAGGCGTTGTCTTTCAGAACTGTCCAGGTCTCATTCCCATGGCGACGAGGACACAGAGTTGAAAAGGTTTCCTGGACGACGCTGGAGAAGGACGGCGCCTGCTCTGTGTTCTTCCTGCTCAGACTGTAAGTCAGACTTTAATATTCGTGAGGAAACGGAGCGATCCATCATGTTCCGCCGGTCCTCTATGTTTGCACCCGCTATTGCACTCAGAGGACGTTAAGAGGCAGAACCGAACCGAGCGAAGGAGCCGGGACCCGAGCCAAACCTCCAACGGCGTGCGCTCGATGCTCCTCGTACGATCGTTACGTCACATTCAAACGGGCTCTCTGACCGTCATCCGTCGGCAGGTTGCGTGTTTGAGTCCGAGACGCCTGCAACTCCGGCCCTCAGACTGTCCTCATGATGTCAGAATACTGTCGCCTAGGAAACGGATGAAAGACTGACGGGGCGCTGCGATGCCGTGCAGCATGCATAATTAAATGCGTCTTTCTGGCTTGTTGAGTTTGCTGTTGAGATGAAGCCATTTCCAACGCCGTTCTCGTGACCCCCCCCCCCCCCGTGGCTGTGTGGGGAGGAGAGGAAGAGGGGATACAAGGAGCAGAGGCAGAGGCGGCTCTTTAGCAGCGACTTAAGAGGCCGATCCCGCAGTGTGCGTTTATATTTGGAGAGTTGTTCTGGGATAGTTCTTTTAATCTCGAGTAATATTCATTCGATCAGAGCTGCTTATTCTCTGATCCCAATATTCCAAAAGACATAATTAAACGTGTGTGTGTTTGCTTCACGTCATCCCGTACCGCGTCATCTTTCAATTAGCTTATCTCAGTCGCTGCTCAGCCTTCCACCTCCGTCCTGGGGGGGGGGGGGGGGGGGGGGGCACGCGGGGAGTCGGGAGTCGACACCAAGAAAAGGGAGTCGTCTGTGGGGAAACGGAGAAAGGCAGCGTTGTGCCAAATGTTTACAGGCGAGCTGACACAGATAGATGGAAACGAGGCTGTCTCTCCGTGCGAGATGGGAAATCTAGGTCATCGCCACTGATGCATCGCAAAGTGAACTTCAAACAAACCTGGCCTTCAGCGTGATGGCGCTCCGAAGCGTTTCAGGCCACCGGAGACCGATCGGCATCACAATGTGGAGAGCTCTGTTCATCTCGTCGTGTGGTTTGTTTAGAACGCAGGAAACGGTCTTTGTCTTTTGGACTTCATTAGCTTCAAAGGGTTCTGCTATTAGGAGATTGATCTGTTGCTATAGGAAACGGCTGAAATAATTGTTAACGTGAAAGACCATTTCACATCGACACCTTTTTCACCTCCATGTTGGTGAAATCGTTTCTCATGAATTGAGTTTCACTTAAATCATTCATCAGGATGAAACTAACTTACAAGACAGAAAATGTGGCAACTTCAAGTAATCGCATCCAATATTTACTCTCGTCCCCGAAACTCCGGTCGGGGAGACGTTTGAATCTTAAGCGACTTCCCGAGTTTGCAGAACTTTTCAAAAGCGTTGGGTGGCGTCGATGCGTTCTGCTTCAGTCGAGGGTTGGAAGCAACATAAAAAGCTCTCATTAGAAATGCATGAGCTTAAAGTCCAAATGAAGCGAGACCCCATTAAGGAGAGCACAAAAACAGCCACGCGTGGCTCTGAGGATGCCGTTCCATCGGGCTGCGGCGTGCGAGACGAGGCGCAGGAAGGCTTTCTGACGGTGCTGCTTGCTCTTCGCCCGCTCGGGGGCTGAGTGCTGAAGGAAATGTGGGCGTTGGTTGAATGCCGGTTAAGCAGCGGCTCCAGAGCGCACGGGTCACTGGGAAACGGCCGTGCTCCGTCTGCACGCGCGAACGTGGAGCGCCTCGCAATCAACCCGGAACGCTGTGGAACGCTTCTACTCGTCTTCTATTGTGTTCATCACATGACACAGAATGTACTTTAGGCTGAACGGTCATGCTTCAGTTGCCCATCGCCGTAGCAACAGGGCTGTGATTGTTTGCTGTGCTCCACGCCCCCTCCCTGTTTCCTGTTTCATCTTGAGGTGCGACATCGAGCACGCTTGGACCACCTGAGTCCATTTCCGTTCATTAAGTGGAGCATGATGTCCGTCCGGAGGCCACGCCCCTTAGTTTGAGCGCGCTGAATGTCTTGATTGGACCTGTTGATGCATCATTCATAAATCAAAGTGCACGGCCTGGATAGTTACCACTACAAAGCCAAACGGAGCTCACCGGGAATAACTCATTATTCACACGCGCTCAATTACCCCCCCCACCCCCGCGCGGGGCATTCCAGGCGGATCAAAACCCAGCGCCAACGGAAACACGCCTGCATTGGTTAACTTTGAAGCTGACCTTTATTGTCGAAGCGGTAAAACACAACGTGTCCTTCATCGTGTCCAATTAGCCTCGTTAGCATCTGAAGCCTCCTCGCGTTCTGTAAGGAGCTGCGGCGCCTGTTAGCCCGCGGCGTTGTTTTCAACCAATCGGGACGTGACGCCTTCTGTATTTCAGTATTACTGAACACCATCCTGCAGTACGACCCGTAGTACATGGCACTGTACACAAATACTACAACATCTGTGAAGACAGACCCTAATATTACAGAAATGTTACCTTTAAGAGAAGGAAGATTAAATGCTCAATATTTTAATATGGGATAAATCAAGGCATCTCTAAACTAAGGCTGTAACTTCATTTTATTATTATTATTATTACCTGCTTTCCTAACAGACGAAGGCCTCGTGTCTACCTCAGCTGTCGTGCAGCACATTCCTCCCCGTTTAGAGTCTCACTTTCTTCTTTCGCTGCATCATCAAAATATGACTGGTGGGCTGCAAACATCCATTTGTGAGCGACTCCTCTGCTGATTTGGAGCATTGTGCTCAGCTCGGAGTTTCTGTTTTACTCGACACACGGCAGAGAATTAATTTGGAACCCTTTCTCCCTCAAAGGCGGACTGCATTTTCTGCTCTAAAAGTTGACGTTCTTCTATTTGGTTTTGCTTCATCTACGTCTGACGGCGAGTCATTAAAGAGTGGAGGTGGTGAGGGAAGAAGCCGGTGGTCACACGCGTTCGACGTGCGCTCTGTGCACACGTATCCAGACCGACTGTTCTTCAGATCATCAGAGAACGGGGATCCCCTCACCTGTGCACCTGCGCGGTCGACGTAGCATGCTCTTAGCCTCTGAAGAGTGTCTGAGTCGGGGAAAGCATTCGTCATCGGTTCACCTTCGACTCTCCACACATGAGTGGGAAGCTGCCGCCGCCCCCTGCCTTGTACCTGTAAAATGGCTTTTGTGTTTCTGGTGCATTACGGTCCTCTGTGTGGTTTACTTTGACGAGATGGAGTGCCACATTTTCAATATGTGCTTGTTGTTTTTGGAGACGGGGGCCGTTTTACGCCCCATGTCCACCTTTTTGTTCAATTTGTTCGGTTAGATGAGACAAGACCATTCAGGAAAGCGCAAACAAATATATATTAAGAGTAAACAGGAAGAAGAAAAGCCATTTTGAGCTGTCAGATGGAGCGATGAGGTCTGGAAGCGGGCTCTTCCAGAACACGGAGCTATTTATTCCTCTGAGGCTCGGAGGGGTGCTGTTAGAGAGGGGAAGCAGAGGTCAGAGCTGTGCGCCTCTATCGGGACGTTTCTGCTAACATAGCCTAGCATAGCAGGAGGAGAACCTGCAGCAGCGTGCATGCTAACCGCGCCGCTGACTGAGTATTGATCACGCATTTGCTCGGTGGCCTCATCAAAGAAAGTCTCTTTTAATGTGCTGCTAAAATAATTCCGATCAATATTCTCGCGCGGCGCCACCTGAATCTTGGGAGCGGCCCATGTGATGATGACATCACCCCTCACACACACGGCGTCCCTGCTGGAGAGGAGGTGGCCTCTTACTGTCAGAAATCATTCCCTTGAAAACATTTAGCAACAAATCACACAAGGATGCGAAGATGATGCGTGAAAGTTGAACTCATCCACTGTAAAAGGGTCAGATGGACCCGGGGCCGTTAATCAAGCAGAGCAGCGAGGGGGGGGGGGTCCCTCTGGACGGTAATAAATCTATCGCGGCGGGATGTTCTCCACTCGGCCCCGTCGCCGCCGCCTGTGGGAGCTGGTGGCCAGTCAGGTCTGTCGCATCTGAAATAGTCCTGAGAGACTCTGGAACGTCAGAATGTAGAACTTTGTGCTGCTTTTGAATCCTTTTGGTTTTGCTCTTTATGCTTGTAAAGCTTCGTGGTTTGGCACTAACTTCGTTAAAGATAATTACAGATCACTCGTTGATACTGCTTTTTTTGCTCGTGTAATCTAACGTTGCCCGAGTCGTGCAGAAGGCCTGATCCGGGCTTTGGTTTGAGAACATTTCTCCTTCATCATCTCTTCATCACTCCAAGGAGGGCACTCAAGTCCTTCCATTTCCGTAACGAATGTCTGCAGTTCACCCTTGCGAGGATCCGGTGTGTGGATTTATGGGCAGAGATTGAATCTAATATTCGTAATGATGTTTTCAGTGGTGTAGAATCACTTTGCAGGAAGAATGATTCCGTTACCTTGAGCCTTTTATGCGTGAAGGAGCGGCTCGTCTTCTGCAGAGTCCGCCAAGTCGCACGGCTGTTGGAGCCCAGATGGGATAAATCAGCGGCAGAACAAGCACGGAGGCGTTCACGGGCCTTTGGGATCTCCTCCTCCCCTATTATGGTCTGTTTGGCCGGTGACCCTCTTAGCCCTTATAGGTGGGGCAACACGCCCCTTTTGTCACATTTTTACACATGAAGACAAATTTCACGACTTGTGTTTGGCCATCGTGCAACGAGTCGCCCCGGGAGGTCGTGGCGCGTTTTCCCCGCCGCGTCGGGGGCCGGTGGTTTTCGTTGGAGCCGTGTGCGGCGTCGCAGAAACGAAACGTCGGCCTTTGAGAAGATTACGACAGCCTGGTTGTGTTGGTTCTGGCTGAATTGGGTTTCCGGAGTAATCCGTCGAGATTCACGTTGCAACACATCCTCGGAACACAATCAACATTCCCGACAGTCTTCCTCAAAGTTCCACACTCGTCAGTCGATTGAGCTGCGCCCCCAGATAGGAGAGGAGGAATCAATGCTTGTTTGTCCACTCATTAAAGAACCTCTATTCACGCCAGGGTCCGACTTGAACAAAGAAAGCTCACAAGTGCACATTTCCAGCCCGAGGAGGGTGCTTCTTCTCT
The DNA here is from genome assembly GCF_040956055.1 of Brachionichthys hirsutus. Lineage (NCBI taxonomy): Eukaryota > Metazoa > Chordata > Actinopteri > Lophiiformes > Brachionichthyidae > Brachionichthys > Brachionichthys hirsutus. The sequence continues at coordinate 3,635,250 of NC_090920.1, read as the reverse complement.
CCCCCTCAAAGCCCCCCCCTCATCAGGATGCCCCTCACACAGTGGCGGTGCCGGAGGCCAGATTCCTGACAGGGCTGGCCCGGTGAAAGGCAAACGATTCCCTTTTTAGGGGCCTGTCCGTCCCACATGCAGGAGGAGCGTCTCACCTGCCCCCCCAGTTCAGGAGGACAGGAGGGAGACGTCCTGTCCATTCATCATCTGGGGGGGGGGGGGGGGGGGGTCCTTGGTTACCCATAGATACCAGCGCAGATTGAAATCCTTCCAGGACTCTCAGTGGAGGGGTCGCATTCATCTTGGTGTAAACTTCACGCTGAACAGGAATACGTTGGGGATGGATGCTGATTCAGGGATCAATACCCGAATCGGGGTGAGAGAGCAAGAGTTCAATAAAGCGGAATAAAGGTATAATCAGGCTTCTCATCATTCATTTAGAAGCGTGTAACTGTTTCTACTGTTGTTATCAGAGGCGACTTGCTGAGCGTTTCCTGCATTCCGGACCTTTCTTGTTTCCATCGGGCGGCAGTGCGCGTCTCTCCTCACGCACTGCGCGGCCCGTCTGCACTCCACGCAGCATCACATCATCCCCTCGACACTAGGAGAGAATCTTGCATTTCTGCGCGTAAAATCACGCTTTACGCGCAGAGGACGAGGACTCCACATGAACGCTCATTTGGCGCGTTCGCGGCGCGAGACGCGTCAAGCCAGAGAGATTGAGGAACCAACGCTTCTGGTGATGTTCTGCACAATTAATACCCCCCCCCCCCCCCCCCCACCGCGTGACGCGCGTTTCAGAAGAAAGTACAACAATTTCATTAGAAACCGCGGAATCAAACCGCGAAGCCTGAATAACAAAAACGCGCCGCGATAACATGAGGCCGGTTTTATTCTGAAAGGAAATCCGCTCCGGTGTGTCGGTAAATGGGAGAGAGAGAGAGAGAGGGGGGGGGGGGGGGAGATAGAGAGGGGGGGAGAGAGAGGGAGGAGAGAGAGGAGAGAGAGAGGAGAGAGGGAGGGGGAGAGGTAGGGAGAGAGAGAGAGGGAGGAGAGAAAGAGAGGGAGGAGAGAGAGGGAGGAGAGAGAGGAGAGAGGGAGGGGGAGAGGTAGGGAGAGAGAGAGAGGGAGGAGAGAAAGAGAGAGAGAGGAGAGAGGGAGGAGAGAGAGAGAGACCCCCACCCCCGGTGCGTCTCTCTCTCTGCTCATCACTGTCAGCCGGCCCCCGCCCCCCCCCCTCGACGCGTTACGCACCTGCCGGGCCAGCGAGCGGCTGAGCGGCTGCTTCTACCGGATCATCAGACTAATCGCCTTCATTGATTCTATCGATCATCCCGGAATGATCTCCGGTCTCTCCTCTCTCTCTCCCCACTGACCGGTTTCCGGTGCTTCGTTCTTCTCTTTTATTCCTATTTTCTATCTGCCCGGTTTCCGGTGCTTCGTTCTTCTCTTTTATCCCTATTTTCTATCTGCCCGGTTTCCGGTGCTTCGTTCTTCTCTCTTATTCCCGTTCCTTATTCCGGCTGGCAGCATGTAATTCCGGAACAGACTGCGCGTTTCCTTCCTCTGGAGAAGTGGACTAATTCACAGCCGGGATTGTTTGCTGTTGAACCGGTCTAAATCCCGGTGATGGCGCGGGGCTCCCGGGACTGACGCACCGTGCGCGCGACGACATTCTAAAGCTGCTCGTGGGTAAGTTGCCTTTGATGTTCTCGACGTGCGCGCGCTGGCTTGGACGTGTTGGAAGCAGCAAAGACTTTTCACACGCACACATTCGGATCACTCTCCATTTCCTAACGTGCGTCACTGAAATGCGCATTTGGGTTTGGAGCGACGCAGCTTTCCCACAGTTACGCACGAATGCCACGCACGCGCTCCTCAGTGGAAGTGTTCAAGTCTTCTCTGTCCGTCCTTTAGGGAACCTGATTGTCCCGGCGGAGCGGCGCCAGCGCGCCAGTGCGCACGAGCGGCTCCTTTTACGCACTGGTGTGTAACACTATGTACATTGGCGTGTTGCTCCGGTGCGTCAGCAGTGTGCGTTCGCGAGTGCGTGGGACGGTGGGGGTGCATGTGCGCCGCCTTGTGCGCGCACACCCGACGCGCGCGCGCGTGTGTGTTGAATGATGGCCGATTTTAGTAATTAGAAATAATTTCTGCTGAGTGATTGCTTCGCGGCTCAGCGCTCTGCGTGGCGCTCCTCGGTATTTGCCGGTATTCCCCCCCCCCCCTCGGGCCCCTGCTTGGACAATCGCGGCCTTTGATTGTCCAGGTGGACGTTAGCTCTCCCTCCGGCTCTGACCCGACTGGGAATTGCCAGTTCAACATATGTGGCAACAAGGAGACGATACAAACATGAAGGCGGAGCCAATGGCGGCTTCCCAAAAGGTTCAACCAAAATGTCTCCTCCAGAGGAGTTTCAGACTCGCATCCAGCTCCTCACACAGGCTCCGGTTTCACCTCCTCCACGGCACGGCGCTGCTCGGATCCTCCAGTTGTTAATGAACTCGATGTATTTCTCATGTCTTCATTGATTCAAGATTCAATCTTGAATCTGAGCCTCAGAAGCTGCGGACTAAACAGACGCGCTCGCTTCAACCTCTTTGAAAACCAATCCCCGTGAAGATGAGGTTCCTCTTTCTCCGCGCCTTGTTCCATCGATCGGATTCAAAGCGATTTATTTTTGTTGCAGCCGTCAGATCAGTGAGATGACAATATGGCCGGGCGCGGCGCCCCAACCGCCCGACGGAGAACGAGTGCGTGAATCTGTCCCTCTTTCAGTGGACCGTTTTCCGGGACAACCGTCCCTCTTGGCCCGCTATGTGGACCGCTTCGTGGACCGCTTCGTGGACCGCTTCGTGGACCGCTTCGTGGACCGCCTTTGAACAGTTAGATAAATTATTGCGACTGGCCTGAGATGCTCCGGATGAGACGGATCAGAAAAGGAGGATATGGAAAACGACTTCCATGGCTCGTAAGTTAGTGTCCTCAAAGGAACTGAGTTTGTTTCATCGATAAAGGTTCTTCAAACAGTTCCGGGTAGGAAAGTATTTGCATCACTTTATTTATAAGAACATAGAGATCAGTCAAAGCCTCTCTACCCCAGTCTATATTTTCACAACTGCGCTCCATCCGAGGTCGACATAACGGCCCGTTGAGCCAGCTTCCAGGCGAAACATCCCATAATAAACGTCATTATGTGTCATCCTCTCGCCACGATGGCGGTTATTTCACGTCAGAGCAACACTCTAACAAAAGAAGCTGATTTATTCCTGCACGAGTGGGAAGCGAGGAAACAACCGGCCTTCAGCATCGGCCCTCCGTCACCTTGTGGCCCCTGCGTGGCCCCTTGTGGCCCCTGCGTGGCCCCCGTGTGACCCCTGTGTGGCTGATCCTTCTGCTATTCAGTGGAGCGGTACCCAAAACAATGACCTTCTTCTGAATCATCGTCACCAGCCGCTGATTGACCTCGAGATCTATGAGCTAAATATGAAGCCGCTACGCTAGCTTCATATTTAGCTCCCATCGCTTTACATTTCTAGAGACAAAGAACCAGGAAACGCATAAATGCGAGCTATTCTGTGTCTATTTCTGTCTCCGGGGGGGTGAAGGAACAAATTTGATCAGAATCAAAAGCAGTTTAAAGCGCGTTCTTTTCCTGTTTGTTACAGCGCAGCAGTAAATTTAGCGGCTCGTATGAAGAACGAGCTGATGAAACGCCCGTTTCTCACTTCCTCTTATGAGACAGCCATCAGCAGCATGATCTCTTTCCCTTTGCTCGGGGCCGGCGATGTTTCAGTGACTTTTTCCCTCCTTTGCTCCGCCCGGCGGGGGAACGAGACGCCAGCTGCTCCGAGCAAGCAGAAGGATCATCTTCACCCTTTCTTTTCCGTGTCTGGAGGCGCTCCTCCGAGGCCCGTTCAGCCTGGGAAGATGAAGTTGATGTGCTTTCGATAGCTTTGAGGCTGGAGAGATGTGGGGGGGGGGGATGGAAATTACATACCAAGGGAAGCAAAATGAGCAATTCTTCCTCCCATTTTCCCTCCTCTCCTCTTCCCGTCCGAGCCTACTCATTCGTGAAGGCTTTGTTGTGGCAATATCGCTCTGCAGGCTAATACGTTAGCAGCCTAGCCGCGCGGCGGGTAAGACGGCGCTCTCTCGATGGCGGCTAACCGGTCGCTATTGACATTCTGACTCGGGCTCAAAGTGGCTTCGAGGTTTCTACGAGCCCGTTTAGAACGGAGTCGAAGCTCATCGGGTGAAAACGCTCATATTTGTTCACCACTTGGAGGAGAATGTATAAGAATAGAAGTAATGCACTCTTGGGTTTACTCAGTGTTCTTTACGAGTCACATGACCTCAAACGCAACGACAGCGTCTCGTGATTAATCCTGGATGAGACCAGAAAGTGCTTCGTTAGCTTCCCAGGCTAACGCGCTATTTACAGCTGATCTTAAACCTTCTCCGTTAGAGGAGTGGTTAAACCAGCCACGATTCAGTGCGCTCCGTTTACATGACGGGATTTGAGGATTGCATTTCACCAAACACAGCGTGGCTCCGCCCCCCCTGCTGGACCAGACGCACTGAAACGGGCTCTCAGCAGGGCTCTTGATTTATGGGCCACTTTGCAAGAACGGCCGGGGGACGCGGCGCCCCTCGTCCGGGTTATATTGAACCTCGGCTGCCTTAGCGTGGCTATGTGGCTCGCCCGTTAGCATGTGAAGGCGTATTTGCATTGATAAGCGCTCAGTGGTAACTGCAGCACGTCTGCTTTAGCTTGCAGGGCTATTTGATTCAGGGACCTCAGGGACCGGTTCACCTTTATGCTTGTCGGCCTTTCCAGTGTCACTAGGAGATGAACTCATGCACTCTCCGTGCACCTGCTTGCTGAGGACATCCATGCTCAGTGTTACTGATCCGACACGCGATCTGAAGCGGCGTCAGGATAAAGACGTGGATTATTGTTTCCTTGCTGCCGGCTGTATCGTGCGTTTGCTCGGCTTTCGGCTCAAGCAGGTTCTTCCTCTTCGTGGTTAATTTGATAAGAAGAAGAAAATCATTAAGATAAATGTTCCGCAGCCTTAATGATTGTAGTTGCTGCAGGGCTGGAGTTTATTAACTTGCGTTAATAACCTGACAATCCTCTTTCCTTCCGCCTTAAATCAGCCCACGGTTGTGCTGCTTAAACCAAAACGCATATTCACTCGTACTGAAGTGGACTTCCAGAGAGTTATTTCTCGTCTTTGTAGGCCTTTTTACGTTTTTATGGTCCTGTTGGACTTTTTTTTTACGTTTCGATCGATGTAAAACCGTGCGATCGATGTAAAACCCGTCGCTTTTAAAGCCGTCCCGCTCCCCTTACAGCCACACACCGACTGTGGCGATGAAGGCGGAGCTCCGGAGACGAGCGATGGCGCGCCGTAGCGGCGACTGGGAGCTCGTCTGTTCAGCAGGGGATCAGTCTCAATGTCACAGATTTACATTTAGGTGTTGAAAATGTACGTTTGAGGCTGTGTGTGAAAGAGATAAAGAGGAACGCGACAGCCAGTGAATATCTCTCGGCTGCCATTGCGAGTCTCCGCCTCGGCTTGATGAGTGTTCGTTTTATTTAGCGGCGGGGATGTTTCTGCCGCCGCTCCAGTTAGATGCGGCTAATGTTCGACTTTGGATAACCCCGAGGTTCTGAAAGCAGCGCTCTCCTCTCGAGGTGAATCCCATTTCATACCTGAAACCCTGATTTGATTGGCACGGCGACCCAGATCAAAGCCAGGAAGGAGTGAAGACGGGCTTAAGTTCAGCCGACTTCCTGGATCCTGCTGCACAAGTCGCTCTGAGGACGAGCTGAGCCGTTTGACAGAGATTCCCTTTTGCCTTTCTCATTACGATCACCGCTGTGCCGCTGCAGCGTATTTGTTTGTTGACTAACGGCCTCCAATCTAAACGCATTCATTGATCTGCTTTGCAGCAGCAGAACAAGATCGTCTGTTTTAGCAGTATATGAATCATCTCTGCACTAATTGTAATAAATCTCTATCCAGTAGAGTTCATTTAAAATGTTTAGACAGTTTAAATAGGCGTTTTAGTGCCCGAGCGAAGAAACAACTCTTTGATGACGGTAACGGCGTTTATGAAAAATCAACAAGCCTACAGTTATCGAGAGAGAGAGAGAGAGAGAGAGAGAGAGGTTCCATTCCATCCTTATTTTCCTGACAGCCGGGCAGGATAAAGAACCCGGTTCGCGGGCAGCTGGGCTAATGGGGCCGGCACTGGGCGTGACTCTACGGCGTGCACGGGCCTGTGGGTGCAGCCGTGCGTTGGATTCGCTGACGGTGGACTCTGTGCTTTGGGGGCGGTGCTCATTTTAAAGCCCGACGTCGCGGCTCCTGTAACGATCTGCGTTCCTTTCAATGAAGCGGCGCTTCAGTTGGCGTTGCCGTGGGAACAGAAGAACGTTGACGCTTCAGACCCGATAACGAGGACGCAGCATCCGTCCTGCTCTTGAGTGAACGTCGTACTTTGAATGAAAGTTACGCTGGATTCAGCTGTATTGGTAATAATATGTCACGCCATGACATCTAAAAGAGAGTTTAGCTTCGTAATCCGACTCCTGGAAATCTGGAAGCACAGAAACCCTAATCCAACAGAACAGACCAAACACATGATCTCATCGTTGGTTCTAATCTTTGATTTGGGGGGGGGGGCGTCTCCTCTCTGGAACCCTCCACGCAGCGAGGCGTCAGCAGCTAATGAAAACACACGTTGTGTCGCGCTCATCAGCCAAATGGACGGCTACAGCGAGACGTTCAGCGTGTTTAAACGCCGGTCGCACTTGAGACGCGTCCTCATCCCTCTCGCTCTCACTTCCTGCGTGCGTGTGAGGAACACGGATTAGATCATCTAAAAGGGAATAATTCAGTGAGGAGACTCGCGTGGGCGTGCGTGTGCGTCAGCCGAGGGTGGAAGGGCTTGGAGAGCGTTCCTCGCAAATAGAAATGTTCATAACTCACCAAGGTAGGGGGGGGGGGGGGGGCAGCCGGGGAGTCAGGACTAACATCAGTGTTAATGATCGTAAGGGTTTCAGGCCCCTGATCCGAGGACGATTCCACTTCCTCTTTGAGAAATTCAAGAAGAAATCTATTTGAGAAATGAGATAAAAGTCAAAGAGAGTTGGATGTCACACCTGTGACATTCTGGCTGTCAGAACTTTAAACGTTTACGGCAGCGCTCCTTTATTGATCCTTCTGTCTGAGACGCGAACCATTCTATACTGCGTCTTTCAGAGCTCCGTCTCAGCCGTCGTCGCCGCTGCTGGGATTGCTTGTGTGTGAACGCGTTCCTCAGGGCCAGCCCCTCGTCCTGGGAGCCCCCCCCCCCCAACCCTCCTCCAAAGTAATTGAATTTTGGATGAATCGCCGAGGAGGAAACGCTGTCGGGTAACGAGCAAACAATCCGAGTGAGAGGCGGGTGACGGCACCTTCCGGATGATCCTTCCTGTAAGGAATGCCGCTCCACGGGATCAGCTCTCATTGAGGGACGTTCAATGGAGGACATTTCATATCTGTTGGAGGGGAATAACTCTCCTCCCCTTTCCTTCCTCCTCTATTGTGTTCCTGATCGTGTCTCTGACAGTTAGACAGCTGCACGGAGTCTCCCACTTCTCACTCGCTCATAACCACGCGCCGAGAAGTGAGCCGATAGCGCAATAATACGTCGACGCCCGCTTCACGATCACTGATACCAGATTGAGCGCTTGACCTTGATCAGCCCTTCCGTAGCCCGCTCCTTCAGATCTTCCTGGGGCCATCTTTTACAGCAAATTGCCATCACAGACAGGGCATCAAAGATGAAGCGCATTAACAAATTTGGCTTTGGTATTTATTGCATTGGGGGGGGGGGGGGGGCAGCAACCGAGTTTTATTGTTCTCCTTTAAAGTTACGTCCCTGCCTGCTGGCTACAAGCCGCTGGCTCTTCTATCTGCAACAATCAGGCCACCTTCTCCTTTCTTTCCTTGCCAGTTTACTCCCGCGGGATTAAGAGGTTCACGTAAAATCTCTTCTTTAACAGAAGCATTCGGAGGTGCCGACCGAAGGCTTCCGTCTCCCAGCACCCCTTTAATATGTACACCTGTTTAGAGTCCCTCGCATTAAACACACAAAGCAGATGGAGGCGTCCGCCCCGTCCCTGAAGAGTCGCTGCCTGTTTCACACAACTCTGTTAAATGTAGAGTTTTTATTTTTGCAATGTTCAAAAGGGGAGACCTCCTGCTCCTGCAGCTTCATCCGGGTCCCGTCCAACATTTACGGATTCAACCATCCCAACAGAAAGGGACGCACACCTGCAGCTACAAACCGTCATCCGTCTACCTGAGAGCAGCAGGTCCTTGGTTCGATGCCACCCGAGGCCGTTGTGTGGGTTCTCCGGGTTCTCCGGGTTCCTCCCACCACCAACCGGCTTCAGTGGATTTGTGCAGATTGTCCTGAGGTATGAGAAGGTCTTTCTGTGTGGCCCTGCGGTAAACTGGCGACTTGTCCAGGGTGTACCCCGCCTCCAGAAGCCATGAAACAGATGAAGACTTTTTTTTACAGGACACAAGCGAGTGGAACGTGTAATAACGTGGCGCTGTAGCGACCCCAGAGTGCTGTTCCACTTTTTGCATCTTTCCAATAGAGGACTGGAGGGGCAGTCACTAGAATCCAGACTTTGCCAAGGAGCAGCATTCCATTTTAATTAAATGAATCCCTAACCCCCCCATCAAAATGGCCACACATTTGGAAATAATGGGGCCTTTATCCAGATCCTCTCTCTTCCGTGCCGCATGGTGCCACGGTAATCCGGCGAGGAGTTTTTGTGTAACAGACAAAATTGCCGTCTCCCAAACTGAAAGAAAGTGAGAAAAATTGCTGCCTTCTTTTCTGTGTCATCAATCTTAAACGGGTTCTTCTCCGCCACACAAGTTTCATCACAATCCACCGAGGAGCTTCTGTGTCCTCCGGCCAGACAAACCTCGTTCTGTGGAGGTCGTCGCTGAACAACGTTATTATTTTCTTGTTTCCAGCTTGTTTTTCTGCGCGTTGTCCATGAAGACACTTTGTGGAGGTCGCTGACCTTTGACGGCTTCGTGAAACGTCCCGTCTTCCTGAAGCACTCTGTCCTGTGATTCGTCAGGACGTTTAATCCCACGATAACCACCAGGATATGACTTGCTGCATTTTACACAGCGTTATGGGTATCAAGTAAAACCGTGACGTGGGGCCTTTAACCTCTGTGCTCTAATGGCTGCTTGCGTTGAGGCCGTCCGGAGACCGAGCCGAGCTGACGACTCAGGCGGGGTGGGAAGAACGAGGCTTTTGTGCTCACGTTGCAAACTGCCACCCAATATGGAAAACTAATTACAAAGATAAGAAAAGGTGCGTGGCGTGCAGCTCCTCTGAGGTGGCGTCGGTTGCAGAAGGCGACAATAGGCCTTTGACGAGGGGAACGTCCCGGTCCTTGGATGCGGGCCAGTTTTGCATGCCTCTCTGGCTGGCTCAGGGGTTACTGTGGCTTTTCAAGCCCCCCCCCCCTTTCTGATGCAGCTTTGTGGGATCTATGTAAAGCATCTTTGTCGTGACTGAAAGGCCGCTGGAAGCGCCCTTGCAGCCTGCGTGGTCGCCTCGAGCGAGGAGGTGAACTCGTAGTCGAACGATGGGCCTGATGAGTAAACCCGTCGCTGGGGAGGCGGCTAGCTGCAGCAAATACTGATGTTTAATGAACTTTAGGCCTTTTTCATTCTCAAAACTCTTTGCCTGGAGCTCAATCTGACAAATATGTCACTTTATGATCAGATGCTACAAACGACTCTCATGGTCTGTCTAGTTGAAGCTAATTTTAGCTGCTGGTGGAGCATGCAGCTGATATTTAGATAAAGCTATTCAACGGACCAAATGATCATTTAAAGCTTGATTATCCCTGAAACGGGATTAATCAATGTGTGTGTGTGTGTGTGTGTGGATTAGCCACTGCAGTGAGATATAGCATCAAATCCCACACAGTTTGTCCTGGATTATGTCAGATTGAGACTGAACGCTCTGATCCTTTGGTTTTGCTGATATTCGGTTGAAACAAAAGCTTTGATGAGACTTTATTCATTTTTAATGGCTTTCTCAGGGATGATATCTGCAGCTGTTGGTCAGAGGGACGGTGTATTCGTTCTGTCGGGAGCAAAGACTCTTCTTGACATCCATCAGCCCCCCCCCCCCCTGATTTTACAGCGAGTCCCTGATGAGTCACTAGCAGAAGTAAAGCAGAGCCAGACAAACATTCGGAAAGCAGAATTTGCACGCAGGGATATTGGATTTTTCCAGTTGACCTGAGCTCTCCTGAAAGTTCTACAATTATTGGCTTATCTTGTGATTTCTTTTTTCGAGCTTTGTCCTGCCAAAATCCTTCTTTTTGGGAATGCTTTGGATTTATTGTGTGTATTTGCAGCCTGTCTCGGTGCTGAATCGTAACTCAAGCTTTGTCTCCTTCTAGGACTGGTTAAAAAATGAAAGCCCCCATTCCTCTTCTGATCCTGCTTCACGCCGTCGTGGTCCACTGCCTGAAAGTGGTGTCGAAGAGAGGCTCAGGTAAGGCTTGCGTTTCTCACTACAATGGCTGTAATACTGAAAAAGCACATTTTACCAGCCTGTAAATTACATCCACAGCTGCAGTGATTGCTATAGATTCCTACAGCCTGTCAGTAGTAGTGGGGGGGGGCATGGCCTTGTCCTGATGGGCGAAAGTTAGTCTCAAGTTTGTTCTCATTGGGAAAGGAACCAATGAGAGTTCAGGGATGGGAATTAACAATCCTCTGCCTCAGGTCTGACTTCCTGCTTACAAAGACGAGAGCCAACGAGTCAGTGTAAAGGACTTTCATTTAAGTCTCCTAGCTTCGCCGTACTGGAGGCGGGGGGGCAACGCTGGTCTCGACACGAGAACAATCCGCAGTGGCTGACATGACGCATAAAGCGAGTCTATTTTTATTTTCTATCATCCAGAGGCTGATTTCCGTTCTGCATATCAGACACAGGTGCAGGAATGGCCCAAGGCTCATCAGGGGGCTTGCTGCTTTTCCAGCAGAGGTCCCTACGGGCTATCTCCACCAATGCCTCACGAGCCATTGCCTGGGGCAAGGATCTGAAACGTGTCCGCTGATAAATGAGCGTCCCATCCGAGCCAGAGCGCCGTCCTTTGTTCAGCTTGTACGGCTTCATTAGACGCCGTGCCGGTTGAAAGTTAAAGCGGCGCTGTAAACGAGGCTCTAGCCGATGAAAGGCAGTTTGGAATCGCATTGATTTCATTTTTTATTGACTAGAAAGAAACAACGAGGGCGTGGAGTCGAATGTCGGCGGTGTATCTTCTACCAAACAATCTTCAGGGTTCGGGCTTCCTTTATGAGATGAAGCTTTTGCAGTTTATTTGTTGTCATGCTTTCATTGCAAATTGGATAAGATATAGTTAATAGGGTGTGTCCTGTTAACGCAGGGCCTTAAAGTAGATGGCAAGACATTAGTTGTGATGATTCTGTGTCCACTGACATTCATCTCATTTATATTCTCCTTCTTTACCTACAAATTCATCAGGAAAGTCCTGCTGATATCAATCAAGAGATTACCGACCCAATAAGACAAACTCAACGCCATCAGCAGGTTGGGCGCTTCTTTTTGCGTCTCTGTTGAAAGCTGTAGACGGTTAAACCTGTAATCGTCGGCCCATTTGAGGAAGCAAAATGACTTGATTGATTCCCCCCGGGGAGCTTGAAAGCACCGCCTCACTTCACAGGACACACAAACACCCACCCTAACTCCAGGAAGTTGTGCACACCGCTGCGTGCACACCAACCATTGTGATTGAGGCTAGTCGTCTGCGTACGCAGTGTTAATCTTGCTTGTGTGACTGAGGCTAGTTGTCTGCGTACGCAGTGTTAATCTTGCTTGTGTGATTGAGGCTAGTCGTCTGCGTACGCAGTGTTAATCTTGCTTGTGTGATTGAGGCTAGTCGTCTGCGTACGCAGTGTTAATCTTGCTTGTGTGATTGAGGCGAGTCGTCTGCGTACGCACTGTTAATCTTGCTTGTGTGATTGAGGCTAGTCGTCTGCGTACGCAGTGTTAATCTTGCTTGTGTGATTGTGGCTAGTCGTCTGCGTACGCAGTGTTAATCTTGCTTGTGTGATTGAGGCTAGTCGTCTGCGTACGCAGTGTTAATCTTGCTTGTGTGATTGTGGCTAGTCGTCTGCGTACGCAGTGTTAATCTTGCTTGTGTGATTGAGGCTAGTCGTCTGCGTACGCAGTGTTAATCTTGCTTGTGTGATTGAGGCTAGTCGTCTGCGTACGCAGTGTTAATCTTGCTTGTGTGATTGTGGCTAGTCGTCTGCGTACGCACTGTTAATCTTGCTTGTGTGATTGTGGCTAGTCGTCTGCGTACGCAGTGTTAATCTTGCTTGTGTGATTGAGGCGAGTCGTCTGCGTACGCAGTGTTAATCTTGCTTGTGTGATTGAGGCTAGTCGTCTGCGTACGCAGTGTTAATCTTGCTTGTGTGATTGTGGCTAGTCGTCTGCGTACGCAGTGTTAATCTTGCTTGTGTGATTGAGGCTAGTCGTCTGCGTACGCAGTGTTAATCTTGCTTGTGTGATTGTGGCTAGTCGTCTGCGTACGCAGTGTTAATCTTGCTTGTGTGATTGTGGCTAGTCGTCTGCGTACGCAGTGTTAATCTTGCTTGTGTGATTGTGGCTAGTCGTCTGCGTACGCAGTGTTAATCTTGCTTGTGTGATTGAGGCTAGTCGTCTGCGTACGCAGTGTTAATCTTGCTTCTCTGCACGCAGCAGAAACCTGAGATCCCAGTCGCTTGTAAATCAGCCTTCATTGTATTTTCACAAATTTGATGGTGGAGGTCTGAAGAGTAGAGGAGTGGCGCTCGTTGCATTCCCGGTGGGGACGTCTCTGGGGTAGAGAGAGGAATATCGTCCTACTGGCCTTTAGAAAGACACTCGACACTGGAGCGCCTCCACCTGAGATAGCAGCACTTGAACTCCGTTTGCTTAATGTTTAGTCTGCCGAACCTCCCAAAAGGCTTTTAAAATACTTACAGATCTCATCGTGCTCGTTGAAACAGGGTCGACCTTTAACAGTTTGAAGGTCACGCCCGTTATCATTGTCAAAGCTTTACGTTGAACGAGGTCGGGTACTTTCTTATCCCACAATTCCTTTGGACCTTTGGATAAATGCGAGCCCGATTACAATTAAAATACTAATTACATGCAGCATGAACCCGCCCAGCCGAGTTCAGGCCTGGATGGGCAGAGCAAATCATCTCTGATCAGCCATTAGAATTAAGGGTTGAACATTTAATCCAATCATTTAATGTCACTCTGACGTCTTTGATATCAGTGCTCCAGAGACAGAGTGGCTTTGCTGATTGTGCTGCTTTTATTGTGTTCAACACACAATCGGGCTCCCTGTTCACCTCCAGAGATGCGGAGTCGAACCCCCGTGCTCCTGCTGCTGTTGTTTCTTTGTGCTCCTCTTTCTGCAGTTTATTTCATTTTAAACCAAAAGTCGAGAGTTCAAGTCTCTGTTCAGACTCGCTGAGTCGTAACTAAGCATTTATTCCTTCCTCACCTCTGAACATAGATTACAGAGAGAGACTGACTAGAATATAACGAGTGAGAGCACACGCACTAAATACTGTAGTAGTACTCTTGAATATTTATCTCCTACATTACACCTTGAACTTTGCCGTCTTATCTTTGCTATTCAGTTGTAGCACCAGGAGATTCTGGGTTTTACAGCGTATCGGCTGCCGACTCGCTTTTGGCATTGGACTGGAGCATCTTTTTTAGGAAGTACAAGAATCTCTTTAATCAACTGGATTTCTTTTTGGGTCAAAACCTCACTGGTGTTCATTATTTTCCTGGAAGATTATGCAAATGTTCTACATTTTGTTTTTGCTATTATTTGTGGTTTTTAATCAAATGAATTGAACTTGAATAAATCAGCTTCCCTCTTAGTGCCTCTTACAGATCAAGGCTAACAACAGTGAATATTGAATGCTGAATACGCTGCAAAATATTGACTCAAGTATTTGCACATTGTTCATGCGTTTGATATTTGCTCTTGTAGTGGAGCCAGAGTAAAATAGTTTACAGGAGTACGGTTCCAAGTATCGGTTTATTGATCAGTGACATTTATTTGGGGTCCACGTTTGATTCATCTGATTATTTATTGGAAAGGAACCCAGAAGATTCTATTTTCCATCTCAAACTGACACATCGGTTCGGAAGCGATGAAAAAAGAGAGGAGAGAGAGCTGTCAAGAGCTTTTATGGTTGATCTACAATCAGGCAAACTGCCCCCCCCCCCCCCCCTCGATCCATCCATTCAGAACAATGACTTTAGTTTTATTTTAAACGAGGTTTAGCCTGTACCAAACTGGTCAGACGTGCCCCCCCCCCCAGTGAACGCTGATGACAGTGGCCGATTCTCTGACATCCTCTCGCCGTTCAGTCGACCCCATTTCTTCCCCAGACTAATGATGCTTACCTTTCCACGGTCGCCCAGTAATACATTACCCATAAGGCCGACTCCCAGGGACGTTCATGCATATGTAAGAATCCCCTCTGGAGATGGAATACGGAATGCCGTCTCTGCCTGTGTTTCCTGTTGAGGCTGGTCCAAAGGCCTGATGAAGGGTGCACGGCCGTACATAGGGCCCGCCGCGGCACCCCGACCTTTGCTCCTATTAGAGAGCAGCAGCTCGTCGTCCGTCTCTCCTCCCGTATTTATCTGCTGCCGCTACCGTCGCTCCACACCATGTATTCGTCTCTCGCTTTGCAGTGTTCGTCTTTCCGCTATAGCAGGAAGAAGAACCGGGGACATCCAGGCGGTCGGATGTCTCTGGGAGGGTGTCGGTATGAATCCCGTATGTTAGTGAAGGGACAGAGTCGTTCCGCCTGCGTTAATGAGGCGACTCGCAGATAGCCAATAATACGGCTCCGGCTAATTGGGCCAGACGGCGCCTCCTAACGGGGGACATCAGCGTGCACACAAATTCAATCACGGCCGACCGTGTGACTTGGTAATTGATATTAAAGGACGTCAAATATGGAAGGAAGCCGTTCCATGTGCCACTTCAGGTTGTCGAACGGGAGCGGCCCCAAAGTCAGTCTGGAAATCTTTCCCAACGTTAAAAATCGAGCTCGCCCGGAGGTTCGTCTTCACTCGGTCGATGCCACATACCTGCCACAAACGCTGAGCCATTGCTGCCGCGGCGCCGCCCGTCCGCGGCGGGAGGGGATCGATCACGGCAGCATACTGGAAATGAAACGGTTTGCCACATGGAGTTGTTTTCTCACCCGCTGCTTGGAGAGAGAGAGCGAGAGAGATAAGCGGCGCAACAAGTGTAGGCCTCTTGACAACCGGGGTTACTATGGACATTGTGTTTCCTGGTTTGGAACACATGCCGGCGCTCCCTGAGCGAGGTGGATGACCATCAATCAACTGACCTACGAGCAGACCGGTCCCTCCGTGGCCCGTTTCCTGACCCGTCATATCGTGGCAATAGAGAAAGATGCCAGGAAAGGGCGTGGGGGGGGGGGCTGCAGCTGGCATGGAGGTGTTCAAAACGCCGGCGAGCCAGAAAAGCTCCGGCCGTTTTTATGTGCTAAAGGCATCGGCTGAAGGAAAACGTCACCTGCAGGCATGCGGGGGCATGCGAGATGGATTTGGGTTTAATGAAATCCAGATTTTGAGATGGGGGCGGGGGGGTGGGTGGAGTTAACAGGGTCAGGCCGTGCTTATGATGTGGTAATAATGTCTGTAATGAAGGCAAGAACATCACTCAGTGGCCGATATCAGGACGGCTGACGAGGTCAGGGAACTGCTGCTGTGAGGACACTCCTCCTCTCGCCTTCTGGACATCCGGTCTCCTCCTGCTCCCGAACCGGGAGGGAGGCGTGGCGTGTTTTTGATTGCATTCCCATCGATTTTCGTAGCTTCATAAATCTCATTGCATCATTAGTTTTAATCTCCTCTGTGTGTTGACAATTAAAAAAGATCATTTCGTTTATTTTGCATGTTTTCAGAGCTCGAGATGAGAAGAAAGACTTGGAACACGTCCAGCTTCCCGCCTTCTTATCTGTTCATTGTCTCAGAACTTCCACTGTCTCAAGGAATTCAATGTTAATACTAATATCTCAGTTTAGTTTTGCTCTCTGAAAGATAATTCGCTCCTTTCAGGCTCCCATAGCAAATGATGCGTCCCACTTTAACAACTGGGCCGCTCGGTACCAATTTGAGAGATTATACGTGTGGATGATAATGAGCTTTAGCCCAAAAGAGGATTTAAAAATGGAGAAGGCTGGCCACTGCTTAATTTAAGGAAATCTGACTCCCATGTTTGGGGAGGAAGACTGCGGGGGGAAGAAGAAGAAGAAGAAAGAAGTAAATAAGTAGCATTTGTAATGAAGTTAGCTCCGTTTGCACATAAACAATGATTGTGCTGGAAGACGTTTTAGTTCCTCCTTGATTAGCCGCAAACTTCCTGTTTTTAGATTCTTGAATGTCCCCGTTTCTGTTGGGGGTCACCGTTCTCCGTTTAACACAATCCTGCTGCTGCTGCTTCTCCCCAACCCCCCCCTCAACCTCCTGCGCCTAGAAAGTGATGGTTACTGCTTCTATTGATTGGTGATTGGAGGCCAGACCGGATCGCTGGGGACACGGAATAATTAAAGCGATGCGCTGATGCCTAATCCCGTCGTCATCATTAGATTTCCACTTGTTTGAACAGGAGTAAAAACGCGCGTCTTGCAGGTTCAGCTCGTGCATCTCATGTCGAGAGAACAGCCTCTTTAAATACGCAGAATATTCCAGAACCGCGTTCGATGCTTCGCCTTTAAATTACATGCCTGCAATGTCTGAGTGAAAGATTGGGCTAAATGCTAGCTCGCATCTCCTCCTGGATGGAAGCCGATCCTCCTCCTGTTATCCAGGATGCTCTTCCTTTTTTCTACCCTTTGCAGAGATCAGACAAACTGCTAATTTGATTTCCACTTGTCTGAGCCCGTTCGATCTCGGAGGCTTTCGATTCTTTTTAGAGTGCACTGGTTTCCTATCGATCGTGGCTCTGACTTTGTTTTTGGCCAACGCAACTCTGTTAAGTTTGATTTCTGCGGGGACATCATTGATTTGCATGGCAGGACCGTCTCGTGTCCTTTGTCTACCTCGTCTTCCTCTGTATTTAGCGATTTGTGATTTTAAAACCACGATCACTACAAAGCAACGCGTTTCAGATCGAGATGATATTAGACGGCACCTTTTATATGATACTTAAGCCCTTCGCTAATGTCGAGGGCAAACCCTTAAGGCGACGTAGCGGATGCGGCTGGATATTCCGAGCAGCATTTGGGCATCCTCATGTCATCGAGGGCTGTGGGCGCCGGGGTGTGGCGCACGCCGCCGCTCCTCTCCACGCTCCGCTGTCGCCTACGAGCTCAGACGACTGCAGTGTGATTTTTATATTATATTTTTCCGATTTTCCTGTTCAGGAAACTTTTGTGTGGCGGTGACTCCTCCCAGAGAGGCGTGGCTCTGTGGTAATAAGTTTGTTAATTTGCATTCCTCGTCCTTCTGGTCAACGTTCGCTCCGTCCACTTTGGTTTTTATAATCCAACAGGCTGAATGAAGGAGCTCCCTGATCGGTCGCTCATTCTCCTCACACGGCGAGTCATTATTAGCCAGATAAGGTGTCCAGAGATATCCGTAAATACCAGGGGAAATAGGGTCAAAATATAAACGAGCACAACTGGAGGATGGCATGCCTAATTATCGACCCCACCCACCCAATCTGACCTTGTAAACCAATTATTTGCTTGTTGGGCCCAGACTGTAGAAATTCCGATGACTGATAATGTCACCGGTTGGGATGTCGGTGGCCTTTTCCAGCCTTCAGTCGCCGGCGTGAAAGAAAGCGCCTGAATTGTGCTTTTTAATTAGGCTGTGCTGGCTGGGGGGGGGTGAAGGTTGGTGATGCAGGAAGTCTCCCACCAACGTGCCGTTTGATGAGCCTGTCGGGCTGCGTGCGGCCTTTCTTCGAGGCCCCTTTATTAAAGTGTGAACACTGTGTTCACTCCCCATCGCTGGACGGCACACTGCTTGCTTGTTCTCTTTGTACACTTTCTTTCCGTTCCCCTTTTATCCCCAGTCTAACTGGGATTGGTCGATGCACAATCAACCTTTTCCTGCAACAAGCAGAGGCACAGTTAATCCCTGCAGGTCTCAAGAGAGTCCTGCCACGTTTGGGCCTTTTACTTCTCCTTTTTTATATATTTCTTTATTTCTTTATTTCCCTTTTTGCGAGGGAGAAAGGAGGTACGCCTTTGTTGGTTGCAGACCGACGCACTGCAGGAGTTTTGGAAACAAACCCGGTTCTCCGAGCTCCGAGCTGTTTCGTTCAAATCCTCCCGATTAGCATTTTTATTCTAATTGGCACCTGATATCCCCCCCCCCCAAAGCTAAAGAAGTAATTCAGGGCACCAAATTTCGCCTGTCATGATTTACAGTGAAGCTTTGTCCCGTCTTTGTTGGTCACGTTTGATGTGACGCCCAATTTAAATATTCAAGACGATGGGGCGCAAAAAGAATGGCAGAAGATGCCAACTGATTTCCCTGCAGTGCAATGATCAATACATTCTACATATCAATTAGGTTCCAAGGCCCCTCCCAGGGATGAACCCCCCCCTCCGGCTCCTCTGCATACACGTGCACGGCGAGGAGGAACTGTCTTTCGTTGATTTCTCTTTATCGCTTCTCAGCTGTGGATCAAATAGCCGTGAAATGCATTTACGACCCCGCTGGCCTTCTGGAATGATGAGATTCCATGAAAATCAAAGATTCAATCCTCAATCTGCTCCTGATGCAGTCGAGCTACTGAACATCCTGCCTTCATCCAAACGGCTGCTCGTCTTAGCATCCGCTGCTAGCTGAGAGGAGCTGCAGACGTAAGGGGGAGTCGGTTCCGTAGCCGAGCAACACACGGCGCAAAGCGTCTCTCTGCGCTTTCATCCACGAAGAAGAACTCGCCTGACAGACCTCTCAACCTTTGCCCCCCCCCCCCCCCCTCAAAACCCCATGAATTCCATCCAGCATCAAGATCACTTAAATGCAAGACGCAGGCAGCCAGTTAGCCTCCGTTCGTGACATGTTAGCCTCGGCGCATGTGCAGCGAGGCTAACGTCTGCTAGCTGCTTGTCTGTCGTTCTGCTCCCAACTTGAAGCTCGGCACACCTGGAAAGGGTCGGCGGGGCGCGGCGGTTCATGTCGCTGCTGTTTGGATTGTTGGCCGGTTCCAGTTCCGGCCCCGAGCCCTTTTCCAGATCCAGATCCCGGCCCTGAGCCGTTTCCAGATCCAGATCCCGGCCCTGAGTCCGGTTCCAGATCCCGGCCCTGAGTCCGGTTCCAGATCCCGGCCCTGAGCCCGGTTCCAGATCCAGATCCCGGCCCTGAGTCCGTTTCCAGTTCCGGCCCTGAGCCCGGTTCCAGATCCAGATCCCAGCCCTGAGCCCGTTTCCAGATCCAGATCCCGGCCCTGAGCCCGGTTCCAGATCCAGTTCCCGGCCCTGAGCCCGGTTCCAGATCCAGATCCCGGCCCTGAGCCCGGTTCCAGATCCAGATCCCGGCCCCTGAGCCCGGTTCTAGATCCAGATCCCGGCCCCTGAGCCCGGTTCTAGATCCAGATCCCGGCCCCTGAGCCCGGTTCCAGATCCAGATCCCGGCCCTGAGCCCGGTTCCAGATCCAGATCCCGGCCCCTAAGCCCGTTTCCAGATCCAGTTCCCGGCCCTGAGCCCGTTTCCAGATCCAGATCCCGGCCCTGAGCCCGGTTCCAGATCCAGTTCCCGGCCCTGAGCCCGGTTCCAGATCCAGATCCCGGCCCCTAAGCCCGTTTCCAGATCCAGTTCCCGGCCCTGAACCCGGTTCCAGATCCAGTTCCCGGCCCTGAGCCCGGTTCCAGATCCAGATCCCGGCCCCTGAGCCCGGTTCCAGATCCAGATCCAGATCCCGGCCCCGAGCCCGGTTCCAGAGCCTCAGCGTTTCTTCCTGTTGTTGTCACGCTGGCTTTCTGCAGCGCTCTCCGAGGATCCCTGTCAGCTCGCTTTGTGCTCCGAGTGCCTGGTTTTGAAAAAGACAAGGACAGCTGAGGATTATGGTTCTGTATGCGTCTTTCATCTCCTTTAATATGTAAATGAGGGCTTAGCTTCGGAAGGGAAATGTTTGCCATGCAGGGGGGGGTGATTTAACCATTTGCACCTCGTCCTCCCCGCCCTCGGACCAGCGTTAACCGTTTGTTACTGGATGTTGTCCAGCTTCCCAGGAAGGCGTGGTCCTGTTTGAGCCGAGCTGCTGCAGACGGACCCGACGTCCGTGTCCGTGTTTCACCGGAACCGAGAATCAGAACGTAGGAAGCTGGATCTCGGGGTAAACGGCGAGGGCGTGGCTAATCCAGACATCCATTCCTAACGTGTCTTTCTGTTGATCTGCTGCGTCGCAGCGTTTAACCCTTTCACCGTTGCTAAGGATGCCGGTAGAACCCAATCGGGGGCTCCGACCTCCTCCAGGCGTGTTCTTGACCTCAATGCGCTCGCCAATGAGAGCAGCGGATCAAACGGGCGCCGCGCCGGTCGCTTTGCATGCTAATACGCTCTCAAAGCAAACGACGTCAAGTCAAGTATTTGTTTGTTCTGCACGTTTAGCGTCGATTGAAAGCTCACCACACTTATTAAATCGGCCCGGAGCGACGGACCGCTCTGCCGTTTGGTGTATCGATTGTACTCTCAAGCGCGCGCACACACACACACACACACACACACACACACACGTGTGGGACAGTGAGGCGCCGATTATCCATGTACAATTGATCGGCATACTCTTGGTCTGGATCTGGACTGACAGGCCTGTGGGTAGTCTGGCTCGGGGGGGTTAAGGACTACCGATTGGGATGAAGGAAATAACCGAGTAATTTGATTAAACAAACGGTTTCGCGTGCTGAGTAAACGGTCTGACCGGTGACGCACCTCCTCGGCCGCCTGCAGGAAGAGCCGTTTGGATTGAACACAAATTCAGACGAAGCTCGACAAACGACCTTGAAATGACCTTGTGAACAATAATCCGTTGTTCCCTCTCCTAATGAGTCAGCATGTGGAGTTCCCTCCCCGCCGAGGCGCTGTGGGGGGGGCAGGGGTCCACTCTGAACGGGATCCTTGCCTTTCTCTTGTCCTTTGTTGCTTGACCTCTTTCGGAGTAACGGAGCCGGCGTGGACGAGCTGCCGAATCGTGTTGACAGCGCCGCGTCTAGCTTCTTGCTCACATGCGTGACATCCAGCCCTTTGAACGACGCCCCTGCAGACCTTCGGCCACCCGGGGGGGGGATCAGTCCGCCGAATGTTTACACAAGTAATCGTAGCGGCCTCGCCGCCGTTCACGTAAACAGCTGCAAACAAACGCAGCAGCGGATGAAATGTGGCTCAGAGTTAATGAATGGTGTCTCGGAATGTCTTTGTTAATTTGCTTCCATGCTCACGTGTGTGTGTGTGTGTGTGCGTGTGTGTGTGTTTGTGTGCGTGCGTGTGGCTGGTGCACGCAGCCTGATTACGCTGCGTTTCAAGGAGGCTGCCGCGGCGGTGGGAAGGAGACGATGGCAAAGTGAAAAGCGTGCGAGGTCGGCCCCTTCCCCTCGCTGCTGCGTGGCGGCGCCCTCGTCTGAACCCATTACGGTGGTAGCGGAGTGACGGCGTGCCGTCCCGCCACCGGCTGTGGCCCCCGGAGCTGTCTGGCTTTCTGTCCGTGTTAATTAAGGGAGTGGATGGAAATGTGAGACGGAGACATTTACTCGATGTCTCGGTGATCCTGGTCAGGATCATTCATTTTCTCAAATGAGTTTGCAGCCTCAAGGTGGCGCTAAGTAGGCAGCGATTCAAGCCCAGACTGGAACCATCGGGTCACTGGTGCTGCCTTCCTCCCAGAGAGACTGACGGAATGAATAAATGAACGGCAAAAGTGTCGTCGTCCATCTGTGGGGAAAACGGCGGCGCCGGAGTTCAGTGGCGGAGCGATTTTAGCGCAAAGCAAGTGGGCGATCAGGAGATGCATGCCAGTTGCCACGGAAACAGAAGTGGAGAGGCTTTTCTCAAGGATCCTGTTAAACATTTAGAGTGTAGATCTCAGAGAGAGAGGGAGGGAGAGGGGGGGGGGGGGGGGGTTAGAGAGCAAAAGAGACGTTTCTTTTTAATCCGCACTTTTCTGCCATCAATTATTCGCACAAATGTCTCCGGTAGATTTTCACGCTTTGGTTTGAGTCAGACTGTTCACTTTGTGCGCGTGACGCAGTCGGGAGATCTCACAGTTCACAAACCTCCAATTTACCTAAAAGCACCGTTTTAATGGTGCGCTTGAATTTGCTCGCTTTGCCGGCGTCTCCTCCTTAATATCTGCTGGAGAGCTAAAGTGTGTCTCAAGTAGAATAAGGTTGGGATTAGCACGCTTCTTTAGCTCTTTAGATTTCACGACGGCTAATATAAGGAAATTGCTTTTTTTGATTAAAGGGAAAGATTGATTGCCCACCTCTTTATTACGCTTTTCTCATATATATATGTTTATAGACTAGTGCGCACAAATTGCACGACTCGGCCTTTATCTGCAGCTCCGAGCTCGGGGCCGGAGCTCCAGCCGGTCGTTTGGTGCCTCCTGACGGAGGAGGCCTCTCCGGCAGTGATCTCCCAGCAGACGGGCCCTGAATGGGAACGGGCTCTCTGCAGGAACAACATGGGCTCTGCAGATAGGAGCTCTGTGTAATTCCTGTTAATTACTGCCCAAACGGTGATAAGAGCTGCTTGCAGAGGCCGAGGGGCGATAAGGGGGATCAGGGATTCACCTCCAGGTGTTCAGAAACGGTCTGAAGCTGGAATAAACCCTGAAGTTGTTGTTCCTCTTCTGTCTCTGGTTAATGGGAGCGCTCCGGCAGTGAACTGAAGGCTTGGTCTGTTAGCGTCGGCGCTAAAGGAACGGCGTTGCATGCGGTGAGAACATGAACCCTAACCCTAACACCTGCGCAGAGTGCAATCATTTTGTTGCACATCAAATATTTCATGTTTAAAGTGTCATATTATTCCAGAATGTTCAGCCAACGTGCATAAATTAAATAACCAACACATTGAAATGGAATTTCTGCTGGACTTTATATGTAACAAAAGAAGTTACGTTCAGCTCATCTACTATCTGAGGGAGAGAAAAGAGAAGAAAATTCATTTACCTTGTAAATAAAACAAACAAAACAGCTACAGAATTATGCAAATGCGTTTTACTGCAAATACTCGAAGCATGGATTTGAGATTTTCTTTTCAGAACAGTTTAAAACCCGATTCGTTCCTTCAGCACGTCTGCCTCGTCCGTCACTTCCGCTCCACCCTGAAATGGCACCGGATGCCTGTCCCTGCTCGTCTGGCCTCCACTGAGGAGACGGCTCCCGACCTTTGACCCGATGGCGAGCAGTAGCCTGTGATGCTGTCGTGTTGAGAACCGGAGACGGATTGTTCATGGCGTCGTGGTGAACTGCAGCGGCTCCTCTGGGCTTCAGCTGCAGGGACTAAACGGGGGTCGTTTCTGCAATAAGACCTGGGGGGGGGGGGGGGGGGGGGGGCGTGCTGCTGTGTATCTGCATGCTGACCTTGTTCGTATTCACTTCTTGAATCAGCCTCCAGGGTGCGCCTGCTGACAGAAGCAGCTAGTCCAGCTGTAGAAGTCTGTTCCTCTTTCTGCTTATTAATAGCTCGACAAAGAAACCCCATCAACACCGAGATGCTAATTACCATTCACTCATCAACACGCTCGGCTTTGACCCCGCCCCCGACATGACAGCCGTTCATCGGTTTGATGAATGATGACCGAAGACGCTCCTGTGAATATGCAAATCTCACAAACATGAAGTTTCTCCTAATCCTGACTCGATGAGTTAGATGCAGATTCAGTTTGAAGACGTGAAAAGATTCGAGCAGGAAAAACTTTACAGACGTGAGCATCATCAGTGTAATCCATTAATCTGTAATCTCAGACAACCTGGAGAACACAACGCGTTTCCTGTGCTTTGCAGTATAGACTCTAACAGGCCTGTCCGGCGTCTCCTGACTCCGCCCACTTTGAGTCGAGCCTTATTGCTCAGCGTCTGCAGCCGGAGTCTCTAATGCTCTCTTGGCTGAATGACAGCAAACCCCTGCAAGCGGGTCATAAACTCCGGGAAAGCCTCCCCAGGAGAGAGACCGTCAGCAGCGTTTTGGCCGGATGCAAGGGCGGCTTTAATTATCGAAACAATCGTTCACGACTTTCAATTTGCACGAAGCTGCAGTTTTAGCTCGGTTTAGAGTCGACCGGTTCGCTGCCCGACAAAAACTCAGCAGCACCGGCTTCGACTCCCGAACCTCTGCGTAGCAAGGGAAGGAAAAGACATGGAAAATAGAGCGATGCATTCTGGGAGGAAGGACGGTGCAGTAGCGGTCTCCTCTGACCCAGTTTCAGCAGAGCAGATGATAAAACCAAACCTGACACGGATTCAAAGTCTTCAAGTGTTTGAAATGCGCAGGTTTTACAAGCCCAAATGGAACGACGGCGGCGGCGGCGGCGGCGTGTCGGTGGGCCACGCTTCACGCACGCACGCATCAGCGCCCACATGAAGCCGGGTCTACGGTGCCGGACGCCGTTACAGGTGCTGATACCTGGCGGGACCTTTTGCTATTGTAATGCCCCCCCGGGGTTTCTCTCTGGATGCATGTATAACGGTCGCCCACCTCAGTTAGCCGTGGATGCTAAACTCCTCAACCCGAGCTGCTTCTGTGAGAGCTGGTGCCTCGCTTTGTTCCCTCTCGAGGCCGTCACGGCTCTCTAAATCACTAAAAGCTCAGATACCACTGCATTAGAAAGCTATTAAATTGATTTAGTCTCCGGAGGTGGAGACGGGCAGATATGAAGCAGAAATAAGAGCAGAGAAAGCGAATAATTCTACAGCGGTTCTGCATTTGATCTTTGAGGTAAACTTCTTGCAGCTTCTCTCCACTGTAAGAAATCCCCAACAATGTCCAGCCATCATCTGAGCAGGTCTACTTCCTGCACAAACGTTGGAGACTTCCCGTTTGGTCGGGTACGGCTGGCCATGCCGAATGCATCGCTGAACAGTTGGTTGCCGGATATATGATTTCATTTTGTGGTAAATGCCGCTTCCTGCATCTGAGAGGAAGAGTCCGGAGGCCGAAGAGGGATTTACTACCTGGTTTCTACCTGTCAGGGTTTCTACGCTGCATGAAGTGAGAGTGAGAGTGAGAGTGAGAGTGAGAGTGAGAGTGAGAGAGAGAGAGTGAGAGAGAGAGAGAGACCTCCTCCATCTCTGATTCCCAGCAGCAGGTGGACTTTGTCCAATCGCTGATTCCTTTTGATCACTTTGTCAAAATGTCGCAGGCGGCTACTTTAAGAAAAACAAACACGATCTCGCCGTGCGTTCTGAAGCAGCAGGGGCTGTCGAAGCTGCCCCGAGCGGCGTGCTAATGCTAAGAGGTGATTATGCAGATGAGGCGATGAGCGGCGGACCTCTGGGTCACCTGGGAGGAAGCGCGAGGAGGCCCGTGGAGGGGGGGGCTCTCCTGGGTATTCAGGGACAGCGCAGACGAGGAGTAAGAACTACGTGTAATGGCCGTTTACGGTCGTCATGGAGCCGGTTATAGAACCAACAGACGGCCTGCAATGATCTCTGTTATCGGACCTTTTTCAATTTGATGCCATAAATGCATTTTTAACAAATAATCTTTCAGCCGGCCTTTTTCTTTTTTTAACCCAAGTTGTTGAAAGTTATGAGGTTAAGATAATCGTCCAGACGTTTCCTCAGCAGCTTGGTTTGAAAACATGAACCTGTTTAAGTTCTACACAACCTGTTGCTGTTGCCGTTAACAACCAGCGACCATTGGAAGGACAGAACAAGAGACACTGCGCACGGGTAGCTGTGAGGTAGCTGTGAGGTAGCTGTGATAAGCATCCCTTCTGTTCTGATAATAAATGTCGTTATGCTTCTGCTGTCGTAAAGCTCCAGGAAACGGGAAACGGGAAACGGGAAACAGGAAACAGGAAACATGAGCTTCCTGCAGCACGACTCGGTCTCCTCAGGCTGCATAAAGAAGCGCATCTTGTTTGTTTGTGCAAAGACGGGGCAATAAAATAATGCAGAGCGGTACGGGGGGCGGGGGGCGCTGCACACACCGCGGCTCCCCTGCCCCAGAGTGCTCGGTGAATTATTTATGAAAGTGCTGACAGAAGAGGAGCAGGTTCAACAAGGCGATCTTCTCTGGGGGGCAACAACAGCCGACAGTGAGGGGGGGGCTAGGCTTGGTCTGGATTTTAATGACGGGCCAGTGGTCTCGTTATGCGAATCTATAGCCGAGCTTTTTCCCTGCGTCAGCTGAAAAGAGTGGCTGCGTGCAAATCTGTAATCTCTGCTCTGGCTCTGCCCCCCTCATCGCTCTCACTCTCAGAGCATCCGACCGCTGGCCCCTCCCACCTCATCTTGTTTTATTAGCTCCTTTCTGAGTTGCTGTGGTCCCTTCTTTACCCCCCCCCCCCCCCCCCCCCATCTGGTGCGTCTCTGTCAGCGGAACACTCCTGATGATCGACAGCTCCTCTTTAACCTGCATTAGCTAATTGGCAGGGTGGGGCCTGTCGTTTCTGTAATTAGGTGGGTGGGGTCTGTCGCTTCTGTAATTAAGTGGGCGGAGTCTGTAGTTTCTGTAATTAGGTGGGTGGGGTCTGTCGTTTCTGTAATTAGGTGGTTGGGGTCTGTCGCTTCTGTAATTAGGTGGGTGGGGTCTGTCACTTCTGTAATTAGGTGGGTGGAGTCTGTTGCTTCTGTAATTAGGTGGGGTGGAGTCTGTCATTTCTGTAATTAGGTGGGTGGGGCGTGTCGTTTCTGTAATTAGGTGGGTGGGGCGTGTCGTTTCTGTAATTAGGTGGGTGGGGTCTGTCGTTTCTGTAATTAGGTGGGTGGAGTCTGTCATTTCTGTAATTAGGTGGGTGGGGTCTGTTGTTTCTGTAATTAGGTGGGTGGAGCCTGTCGTTTCTGTAATTAGGTGGGTGGAGTCTGTCGTTTCTGTAATTAGGTGGGTGGGGTCTGTTGTTTCTGTAATGAGGTGGGTGGAGCCTGTCGTTTCTGTAATTAGGTGGGTGGAGTCTGTCGTTTCTGTAATTAGGTGGGTGGGGTCCTGTTGTTTCTGTAATTAGGTGGGTGGAGCCTGCCGTTTCTGTAATTAGGTGGGTGGGGTCTGTTGTTTCTGTAATTAGGTGGGTGTAGCCTGCCGTTTCTCTAATTAGGTGGGTGGAGCCTGCCGTTTCTCTAATTAGGTGGGTGGAGCCTGTCGTTTCTGTAATGAGGTGGGTGGGGTCTGTTGTTTCTGTAATGAGGTCGGTGGAGCCTGTCGTTTCTGTAATTAGGTGGGTGGAGCCTGTCGTTTCTGTAATGAGGTGGGTGGAGCCTGTCGTTTCTGTAATTAGGTGGGTGGAGAAACCCACAAACTGCCTTCGTGTTTACCTTGTGCTGCCTGCGTGATTGGAGTCCAGAGAGCGACGGCGGGCTCAACGGCACTTCAAGGGGCGCGAGATTAGCCTTCGGGGGGGGGGGGGGGCAGCAGGTGATGGGAATGGCTTCTGCTGATAAGACATAAAAACACTTTAGAACGGCTCCAAGAAACTGATACGAACATCAGCTGTCTTAAAATGTCAAATAAGCTTTGAAGCCTCGACGGGGGGGGGGGGGGGGGATTATTGTGGTTTAACACCACGAGTTGTTGCAACCGGTCGCCCCACAGCGCACGTCCTCCGTCGTCGTCCTCTTACGGACCTGGCGTGAGCGTAAATGGACACGGACTCACTAAACAGAATGTTACGAGGCTGCTTTTAATCACGGTTCATTTTAGGCCTGATTCAATCAAAGGACTGATTAAATCAAAGGACTGATTAAATCAAAGGACTGATTAAATCAAAGGACTGATTAAATCACAGGGCTTCAGTCGGTCTTTCCTCGAGCCGGTCCTCCATGAGGTGAACAAAGGACTGTAAATGGCATCTTCAAATCAGGCGTCGTTGTCTGAATCATCTCCGCCTACAGACGCACACACAGACACACACGCGCGCACACACACACACACAGGTGTCTTGATGTGATTTTAATTATCTCCACTCTCATAGCAAACTTCATTTTCCCCCTCAAAAGTTCAGACACTGTTGCCATGGACACAACCTTTCTGCTTCAAAACTTAAGAAGCATTCTCAACACTTGCTGTTGAAGCCAGACTCACAACCCCCCCCCGAAGCTTCACCTCACGGCGGCTGCGTGATGCGACAGGTCCCCTCGCCGCCAGACTCACAACCCCCCGAAGCTGCATTAGAAAGCTATTCAATTGATTTAGTCTCCGGAGGTGGGAGGAGGAGTACCCCCATCTCCTCCCGTACCCCCATCTCCTCCCGTACCCCCCATCTCATCCCGTACCCCCATCTCCTCCCGTACCCCCCATCTCCTCCCGTACCCCCCATCTCCTCCCGTACCCCCATCTCCTCCCGTACCCCCATCTCCTCCCGTACCCCCATCTCCTCCCGTACCCCCATCTCCTCCCTGGGGCGTCGTTTCCCCGCCTGGCTGAAGGTGTTGTGGCTGCAGCGTGTTTCGGGCCTTTATCGCCGCCCTGCAGCCTGCAGTATTTTCTTCGGTTGGAGCTTCCTGGGCTGCCGTTTAAATCCAGCCTGAGTTCCGCTCGCCTGTGTTTTCTTGCCTCCCACGCTGAGTACCTGCTCTCACACAACCCTGCTGACGTGGACGTTCGTCCTGGCCTTCACATCCCCGCTGTGCTCCACGCCGAGAGCCCGCCCCAAATTAAAGTCAGGCTTCATTCAGCACCGCAGCCCACGTTTCCAGATCCGGCTTCCTGCAGTGCGTTCCCTCGGCACACGTCTATTATTTCCTGCATCAGATGTGGCACATCCCTCCTGAACCCCCCCCCCCCCCCCCCCCAGTTTAACCTTGTGAAAAAGCTTCCGGATTGAACTGTCTCAGCAGTTCTCAGCATCTCTGAGCTGACAGAACGTCTTCATAGCGGCGCCCGGTGGGTCGGCAGCACAGGAAGCACACACACTGAACACGAACGCAGTCTGTGTTGAGAAGTAAGGGACCAATTATGGGATGCTGTGACAGGGAACGGCCGGAGGGTAGTCGTTGTCCCCCCAGGCAGGCCACGGTGCGTCCTCCCAGCCTGTCCACCGACACTGATGGGATTCTCATGAAGCCTCACGACGGGAAACAAAGGCCGAACGGAAACTTCATATGATTGAGGCATGCGATGGTCGCGTTTTCTCAGCAGCACCATAATCGGGTCAAATATAACTTTTTTTTATTCTTTTTTCTCCTGAGAATATCGTCTCTCGGGCTAAAGTCAGGCCCGGCACGTCTTCCACTCGGACAGAAAGTTCCAGGAGAGAACATTTGTAGAGGCACTTTGTCCAAAGCAGCAAACTTTTGGCAGGTCTTGTCAGTTTGGATTTCGTTCTTATTAGCATTGCTGCCTGACGCACGAAGGATTGACTGGCGTGATTTCATTCCCGGGCTGACATTGATACCAATTATTTATAGTCAAAGTGACCGCTGACCGGTATTTGGAGCATAAAAAATGAAACCCTACTCGCCTGCTACTTTTTGGTATCGCCTCCATTGAGGTTCCCCGATGAACCACGACGGAGACCATCCTGTCTTTGACCAACCAGACTTGTGTCTCGATGGAGGTGGCGCCGCAGCAGGTTTCTACGGGCTTGTCCGGATTCCATGTGCGGAGATTCTTCCTCCACTC
Organism: Brachionichthys hirsutus; assembly: GCF_040956055.1. Lineage (NCBI taxonomy): Eukaryota > Metazoa > Chordata > Actinopteri > Lophiiformes > Brachionichthyidae > Brachionichthys > Brachionichthys hirsutus. The sequence goes on along the minus strand of NC_090920.1, from coordinate 3,605,334 downwards.
AACATTCAGTCTGAGAGATCCACCCAGAATGCAACGCAGCCAGAGGAACCCTCTGATCGCTGCTGCGCTCCGTCCGCCCACGCGGTACGAATAACCCGCAGCCAAACACGAGCGAGTTTCCAAGAAGGAAAGGTACGCAGCAAAGTTGAGGAGAAAGTTCTGGTCTCGGAAGATATTATGTACTGCAGGATAGCCAACAATGTAGGAGTGAACTTCTAAACTGTGGTTAAAAAACAATATTTGGAATATTACTTGCTCATGCTGCAGGAACCAACGGAAGAAAGTGATGACACGCCGCTGCGTTTTTGCTAGAGTCAGCATTTTACGGCTCGTCGGATTCAAGCCTTTCGTAATTTGGCCGTAACCTAATAAGCATCTTTGTAAATGTACACTATTCCAGTAGCCCAAATGACGTGAGAATATCCTGCTGCATGGAGCAGAGTCCCGGCGGTGCAGCTCAAACGTTCCCCACGGTCAGCTTTAAATCGTTTGACATTTCCTCATGAAGGAAACGCAGGCGGTCCAAAATACGGACGCCGATATCTCCTCTGCAAATGTGATGGCGAGCGGAGAAATAAACAGCGAATGGAAAATAAACAGCGAGCGGAGAAATAAACAGCGGATGGAAAATAAACAGCGAGCGGAGAAATTAAACAGCCAATGGAAACGGAAACGGGTTTTCTCTGGGTCCCTTAAAGGTCGAACATCGTTTGATCCGGGGACACTTTTGAGCATTTGTCCATTGGACACTCAAACCTCGTGTTTCTTAGTGACAAATGGGCCACCGCCAGCCTGCCCCCCCCCCCCCCCCCCCTGCTCCTACGTCTCGCCACCCAGCTCCCATGGACAGAGCGTACACTTGTTCCTCTCTCAACCAATCACAGAGGCTTCCTGTAGGTCTTCATGCGATCCGGCCACCTCCATGACGACTTGCACTCTTTTCTGCCCCCCCCCCCCCCCCCCCCCACCCGTCTTGCATCGTGGGCCCGCCGCCTCTCAGGAACCCTGCAGAGCTCCACTGATGCTATTTACAGTCCTGCGTCAGCCATGAAGCGCTCTGGCGTTAACACTTCACGCACTCGTGCGGATCAGTTGTCCTGCTGTGACGGAACAGCTTTCATCATCATCATCATCATCATCATCATCATCACATGTTCCCAGCCTTTCTTTGATTGAGGGCGAGGATCTTTAGCTTTAGCCATCGTGTTGATGTGTTGAGAATAAGCTAGTTAATGTTTGAGATGCCCTATAAAGAATTTATTGGTGCACTGATGAGAAATGCGACGCCTTTAATGCATGAATGAACTTTAAGGGGTCAGAATCGAGTCTCTCTCTCTTAGAGGCAGTGCGAAGCTGCGGGTGTCAGATAATAAAATATAACGATAGCAGATGATACTCCAAGAATGAAAACACGGGGCTCCTGAAGCGTCCCAGATGAAGACGGCGTCCTTTAGGTGCCGTTTGATTTTGTGCTTGTGTTTGTAGAAGTCTTCCTGAGCCTTTGAGCTGCTGAACAAGCGGCGACCATTATGGAAGACGGTTCCCTTGAATATTTCCCTCTGCGCCTTGAGCGGCTTTCACGCCGCTCTGCAGACATTTCTGCGGGGGCGACGCTCGGCTGTCCAGATGACAGTCACACACTTAACGCAAACTGAGTCACACAAATGCGTCCTTGAGCAAAGATGGAGCATGCGCAGCGCCCCCCCCCCCTCAACCCACAGTCTCAGCCATGCTCGCTTTAACCCTGAGCGCCACAGCCAGCAGCCAGGTGAACCTTGTTCACACACACACACACACACACACACTCACCTTTATTCCCAGATACACTCCATGCTTGTTTAAAAGGAGATCTATCAGATAATAGAGGGCTCGAGTCCGGCTAGACAAGATATTGGCGCTCGTCTGTTCCTTTTGGCCCACCGCGTTGCCGATTTTGGACAATCTGCAGACCTTTCATCGAAATAATGAGACGATAGTGCATTCATAGGGACATTGGTTGCCATGGTGCCGTGTTTTTCTAAAAGTGCTCTGACGATGCATCAAAGCCTGTATTTGATCCGCCTGCAGCTTGATGTATTTTTACCGGAGCGGCTCAAGCAGTTTCTCCTCTACGCCGATGGATCCTCGCATGCCAGGGATGATGTTTGTCTGTTGGTCCGGTTGCCATGGATACCGGCATCGTGCATGTGTTTGGAGGCCAGCATCTTTTCTGTGGTTGTTAAAAGGATTCATTTCAGTAAAGCATTTTGGAACAGCGCTAATAAAGGAGTGCTGCCTTTTTCAGACTGCAAACTAAAATGATCTGCGTTGGTGTGAATCCACCGGCTAGTTTAATCAATGAAAGCCCGAATGCTGTTAAGAGTTCATCCCCTGATCTCGGGTTACCTTTCCTTTCTCGGACACGTATGTCTGGCAGCGAGCTCGACAAAGTTTGACTAACTTCAGCCTTGCTTCTGACGAATGTATAAATAACCCAAACTGCAGTCTGTCAAATGAGACTTTTAAAAGGCGCAGTCCTTTCCTCCACGCTTCAGTTTCCTTCCATCGCAGGTTCATCCTGGCAGCGCTCGGCGCACTGACAAACTGCGTTGCTCATTTAAAGTTCCCGAGTTCCTTCGAGACGAGCGATCTGTGCGCTTCACGGCAGTCGGGGAATAGTTGCATCGACAACATCGGAGTTCACTGACAGACCCTTGAAGCTTTAGACATCATTTTTGACAGGGAAAAGGTTTGAAATCTGATCCGAACGGGATCTGAGGGAGACGATATTTGCTGATTTGGAAGGAGACACACATATCTATTAAGATAACGTAATATTCTGAAAGGGCATGAATAATAATGATGCTTCACCGTCTATAAGGGAAAACTGGCAGTCTGGTGCTGATCCAGATCGCCATGTGGACGGTGTAGACCCAGTTAGGGGAGGTCTGTGCTCTCTCGTTTAGTCGATGATCTCAGGAGAGGCCTGGTGTGAATGCATCTGCAATCACCCGCGTCTGAAAAGCATGCAGCTGCAACAGAAGACTGGTAAAGGAGGCCCGGATAGAAGCCTGCCGAGCTGCTTGTGAGACAGCGACCGTCTGGCTGTGGCTTTCCTGTCGTCCAGTTTGGTTCCCGTCCGCCAGAAATCCAATATGAAGTGAGATCGCCTAATGGGAAGGGAAGCGCATTCATCGTTTTCAAATCCCTCAAGCTGCAGGACAACTGAAAGGGGATCATGCTGCACATTCCCTCCATACCTCAGAGAATTACACACGCAAACTGCTCTTGAGCAAGGCCAAGGGCTGCCGTCCAGCAGCTACAGACGAAGACCTCGAGCGATCCTCATTTATTAACGCAGTAAAAGTGGGCGGTTCTCAGGTATTTGCATAGAGCCCGACTCCCCCACGATAACCCAGACAAAGGAATTCCTCTAGAGACCCTCATGGGTCCACCGTCTTTAAAAGCTCTATATGTGACCATGAAAATAACATTATCCAACCTGCCCACTGAAGTCCAGGTGGAGACATTTGAGCGTTTCTAGCATACGTTCTTGTTATCGATCCTCCTGTCTCCTCCTGTAGATGCTTCTTCACGTTTTTATTCCCCCTTTCTCCCGTGTTTCACGCTGCTCTGCCACCTCGGCTTTCCTCTGGCTCCTCTTCCAGAGCCGATGAGGCTAATGTGCTGCTCATGAAGATGCTTATTCAGCTTTCATGCTTCTTATCTGCTCTACACACATATTTACATATTTATTAAGATTCTCCTTGATAAAAGGCATCCACACTTTGATCACTTAATCAAATGCTCACAATGAGCTCGTTTAGATATCGTGGACCTGCAACGCTCTTCAGCCGGGTAGATCTTCCTCCTCCTTCCTCTCTGTGAGAAAAGGTATGAGCAATTTACGTTACTGTCACAAGGCTAATGCAAGCAAGCGTTTACGATTGGGAAATGATTAGAAGTATTTTCGGGTAGCAACAGTTTGGTCCAGTTCTTGAATTGCATCAATAGACCGCTAGACATGGGGGGGGGGGGGGGGGGGTACAGTCAGACCCCATCAAGGAGGTAATGGGAGAGGTAATGGGCTGCAGCATCTTGGGTCTGAAAGGTGGGATGAAAGGAAAAGCAGCACAGAGAACCGGTCGGAATCGAACAGGCCAAATATTAAGGACATGCGGATTGCTGGATGAAGTCAACAGCTGCAGTTGTGCATGGCGTGTTGTTCCGTACCACATGTTCGGTGTGACACGCGATGCAGACAACTTCCTGTCACGTCCGTTTGAAACCTCAGACCCAACCCAACAGGGAAAGCTCAGCGCTCAGCTAAAGGGCTAGCTAGTTGATGCGTTGTTTGTGGCGCCTCAGGATTTTTCATTTCAGCTCCCTCCTGAAGTCTTGGGGCGCGTCCAGGACACGCCACGGCGGTCAGGGAACTCAGACAAATCGATAATATCAGCTAGCGACATATTAGCCCCACAGCTGTTCCTTTGAGTAGCACCGCCCAAGCGCGCCCATCACCGCCTCGGCCGGTGCTGGCGTCCATCTGGCCCGCTGGCCGTCTGCGTGTCCAGGAAAGAGAGCGAGACGAGCTGCGCCGCCAACATATGCGTCTTTAAATAGCCCCAACGCACATTCGCCGTGTTTATCCCACAGGAAGGACACAAGTTCCTGAAGGTCAAGTCAGTAAAGGTGCCTGATGAGTGTTTCATCCTCATGTCGGCGAAGGGTCAGAAATGTCAGCTGGCAATTTGATTCTGATAGTCCTAACTTGATGATAAGGAGGCAGGGATTGAGATTGAGATTAAACAATCATTCCTTTGATCACAAAGATGTGGGTGGATTAGCAGCATGCCCCCCTCCTCCCGACTGCCTCGCCTCACCCCGTCATCCTCAAATAGGCGAGGCCATCTTTGAAGAGCGTTTGGTTGAGCGTCGGTCGAGATCCCGATGGCGTCTTCGGATCCTGGCTCCGCTCGGCCCTTTCTGTCCTTGAATCCGAATCGCTCCCTCGCTAACAGAAGCGCCAGCTCAAAGGCTATCCTCGCCACGAAAAGTGCCGCTGGGAGAAAAGCAAGTAGGAAGCAGAGCCGCAACGAATCGTGCTGTGAGTGACACTCGAGGGCTTCGCAGTCAGGCGGGGCAATACCGAGCAGAGCTTCTGGTGTCGGAGCAATTTTGCCCGTTTATTTGCAGGGTAGACTTCGCCGTGGGCTCACGGTTCCACCAGCCAGTCAATAAGTAGCAATAGCCTCATGTCGAAGCGGCGCCTTATTGCATTTTGAAAGATTAATAATTTAGCAGCGGTTGTTAACCGAGCATATTGTTTCACATTTCCTCGTCGTTTCTCAGAACAACAAGCGACAAATAAACGCCGCCGTTTCTTCTCCAAACGCCATCTTTGACCCACCTGTCAATAAAAATCCTCTCATGGTAATTCATTATTTTTTTCTCAATGCAAGAATATTATATCGACGTTCTGCTGCTGCTATGAATCATGGCCCTTTTGCACCAAAGGGTTTGCAGCCCTAGCCGTTCCGCTGATAGTCCGGTCCAAGTCTTTGCAGCCCTAGCCGTTCCGCTGCCAGTCCGGTCCAAGTCTTTGCAGCCCTAGCCGTTCCGCTGAGAGTCCGGTCCAAGTCTTTGCAGCCCTAGCCGTTCCGCTGAGAGTCCGGTCCAAGTCTTTGCAGCCCTAGCCGTTCCGCTGACAGTCCGGTCCAAGTCTTTGCAGCCCTAGCCGTTCTGCTGACAGTCTGGTCCAAGTCTTTGCAGCCCTAGCCGTTCCGCTTCCAGTCCGGTCCAAGTATTTGCAGCTCTAGCAGTTCCGCTGCCAGTCCGGTCCAAGTCTTTGTAGCCCTAGCCGTTCCGCTGACAGTCCGGTCCAAGTCTTTGCAGCCCTAGCCGTTCCGCTTCCCGTCCGGTCCAAGTCTTTGCAGCCCTAGCCGTTCCGCTTCCAGTCCGGTCCAAGTATTTGCAGCTCTAGCAGTTCCGCTGCCAGTCCGGTCCAAGTCTTTGCAGCCCTAGCCGTTCCGCTGCGAGTCCGGTCCAAGTCTTTGCAGCCCTAGCCGTTCCGCTGCCAGTCCGGTCCAAGTCTTTGCAGCCCTAGCCATTCCGCTTCCAGTCCGGTCCAAGTCTTTGCAGCCCTAGCAGTTCCGCTGCGAGTCCGGTCCAAGTCTTTGCAGCCCTAGCCGTTCCGCTGACAGTCCGGTCCAAGTCTTTGCAGCCCTAGCCGTTCCGCTGCCAGTCCGGTCCAAGTCTTTGCAGCCCTAGCCGTTCTGCTGACAGTCTGGTCCAAGTCTTTGCAGCCCTAGCCGTTCCGCTTCCAGTCCGGTCCAAGTATTTGCAGCTCTAGCAGTTCCGCTGCCAGTCCGGTCCAAGTCTTTGTAGCCCTAGCCGTTCCGCTGACAGTCCGGTCCAAGTCTTTGCAGCCCTAGCCGTTCCGCTTCCCGTCCGGTCCAAGTCTTTGCAGCCCTAGCCGTTCCGCTTCCAGTCCGGTCCAAGTATTTGCAGCCCTAGCCGTTCCGCTGCCAGTCCGGTCCAAGTCTTTGTAGCCCTAGCCGTTCCGCTGACAGTCCGGTCCAAGTCTTTGCAGCCCTAGCCGTTCCGCTGCCAGTCCGGTCCGCGCTGCTTCGCCTGGTTTGGACGACTGGACAATGCATCCGTCCTTCCGTGTGAGACGTCATGTTTTGCTGTAAAAGAAAAGGACAGATGCTTGCTGTGCCATATGTTCCAGAGTCAGAGGGAAGACGCTAACCATTACCATCATATTAGAGTCCATTATAGTTTGTCTGATGGGGCACTCAGGGCCACAAGCTGCAATTAAACTCTAAATAAAATATTTTCCAGCCTCCGTGTGTGCAGCGGGAGGAACCCACAAACTTTTAGTAATGCCTCATTTAGTGCCCACAGTTTTCCCATTGGGGCACTTGGACTCGTTTAGGACTGCGACAGCCATACAGCAGCCGCATTCTGCAGCAGTAAAGCCGGCGTGTCAGATCGCAGCCCTCATTGAATGACTGGTGGGCCTTCGTGTGCACACGCGACTGCAGGAAAAAGCAGGCGCATCAAGCCGAGACGCTCGATTGCACGGATCTATCCAGCAGAGTGATCAATGCCTCCTCTGATGGCGTGCGACCCGAAGGGTTCATCACTCTGCCTGCCCTTTCTCTCACTCCTCTCCTGTTGCTCCCCATCAGCTCCTCGCTCTGCTTCATGCTTGTGTGGGACAGTGAACGCACTCGCTGTCAATCCTGCACAAAAAGGAAATCATCGCCTGTCTTAAAATGAAGGCTTTGTCTTGTCTACGCGTCAAAACAAAACGAGTGTTAGTCTGTCACTTGAATATTGATCATTATCTCCTTTGATGTGATCGGCTGATAACCTCTGCGTTTTGAATTCCTCGTCCTTCCCCCGCGTCCCTGTACTTTCCTGCGTCTGCGTGAGGCTCTCATCCCATTACTCGCAATTTGTGCTTCAGTTGAATATAAATGTCAACAAAGCGTCACCCCGAGCCCAACACAGTGGGAAATCAGCGCTGCACCAATGTTGTGTTGTCTTAGCGGGCTCCCCTAAATGACTAATATCACAGTGGGGGGCGGGACGTCGGTGTTGAAATACGTTTAAGGTGTAGGTGTGCACCTTTCAATGGGAAGCCTAATTTTACATCAATAAGAAAAGGTCAGCGCCGTGAGGGAGCTGAGGTGGAAATCAGGAATGTCCAAATCCTGTGGATCCCAATCTGTTGCCTTTGATATTTAATGATTGCCAACCTGGTTCCTGAATGTTAATTAGAAATGAACGTTAACAAAGAAAAGTTTTCTTTCACTGATCAAGAAGAGATTTAGGAAATAGTTGCATCATATCCAATGAAAGGTTTTCCCAGTAACTTTACCGCCTGAAACGAACATTGATGTTTGTCGGCTGTGCAGAATCTTTGGCAATAAAAACATTGAAACGTGGGAACTGTGGTTCTACGTGTTTGGGGAACGTCGGGCTGTACTTGACTTGAGAGAGAGGATGGATACGGTCGGAAGAGCATCTGTCCCATTCTAAAGATGCACACTTGTCCTCTGGCACGGAAGCTGGGCTCGCTTTGTCTTCCCAGCCTCGTTACTTCCGGGCACATTTGGCGCATTGGCACCGGATGCCGGCCCTCGCCCTGCAGAACCCGTTTCAGATGATGAAGCTATTAAAGCGAACGTTTTTGGAAAGCTTTCGTGAAAGTGAGGTCGATCACAGCTATGCTCTCAACTTGTTACAGTCGCTCTCAACACGTATGCACGCCGGCCCACGCCGGCCCACGCAGCCGACACGCACTTCCTCGCTGCGTGGCCTGCTTGGAGCGCACGCTTTTCATCGCCTCCAGAAGGCGAATCCTCTGCTGGAGGAAACAATGGAGTCAGGGAGACATAGCAAGGCTAATGGATTCACAGCCGCCTCTTCCCCACCTTCGCCTTTCAGGCGCAGAAGTATTCATCGAGTCTTGATGGCGCCAGCCATGCGTGACACTGATTCATTCAAATGGCCCCGAAAAGAAAGACAGAATCTTTCCGCACCTGCAGAGTGTGCAGAAAACGATTCCGAGAGGATGCGTTGAATCAGCATTTTTATCTGGAGATGGTGCGAACGTTTGTTTAGCGCTTTAACGCACCTGGCTGCGGTTTTGGCTGATTGTCGCCGCCGATGATCGTATTCAGGGCTGGATCCTTCGCTGTCGCCCCCTGCAGCACGGCCACGAAGACGAATCAGACAAAACCTTCTCGTTGTTGTGTGTTCCAATAGGAAAAGTTTAAACCCTGAATCAGCTCTGTAATTACGGCTCAGGGAAGCCTCTTTGTTCAGTCTGGGTCTCTTTAGAATGCAGAAGTCTCAGGTTCATTTGGATGAATAGCCATGTCATTTGGTTGCTGCTGGATTTATTTGAGGGGATATCGACAGTTTTCCCTTCACATTACGTGTTCATAGACTCCTTGAACGCCTCACCTCGGCCTTGTCCAAAGCATCCTTGTCTCTCTGTGTTTAAAGCAGTTTGGGTTGCTTCTTTGCAGCATGAATAAATTGCTTTTGCTCCGCTGGAGCCGAACGTGATCAGACAGTTTGCATGGCCGTATAATATCCATTGACTTAAACTACAGGAAGGCTATTTTCGGCCCAGGTAGCGTCCTGGCTGGATTCTTTGAGACGCGGTTTGGACTCGGATGCTCGCTTTGTGTTGGTGACAGCTGAGATTAAAGGGGTCCCGTTGGCTGGAAGACAAAGCTCTGCTATTCTGCTGCCGTGATAAAGTTCTCCTGTTTCTGGTTGTGATTTCCTCGTTAAAGCTTTATAAAGCTTAACCCAGACGCAGACTCAGAGATGGCTGATTAGACGCTGAACAATAATAATAATTATTGGGATAATTGGGTTTAATGGCAGCCAGTAGACAGTAAATCCTTGAGATGGTGATCGGTGAAAGCAAAGCAACAAACTCTGATCATTATTCATGCTGATAAGAATGTGCATATTCTGAAATGATGAATAACGGCCATTTGGCTTTGTAATTGCATTCATGATCTGTGTTATTATCGCACCTGCCGTTGGAATTTGTTGCTGGAACCTCAGACTTTCTGAATATCCTTTCCCAGTGATCCGTCCCCGTTCCTCTGCTGCATTACGAGTCACACGAGTGGAACAAACGGCACAGTTTCCACAATCATTTTGAATAAATGAGCCTCTCCTGCAAAGAAATGCAAATTTCCAAAAGCCAGACTGCTTCCTGAAACGGGTCGGGGGGAGAGAAACTAAAACGTTGCTTCCTGCCGTGTTAGAGACGGGCTGAACGCGCTTTGCTCTGGTGTTACGCCGCTACACACAATGCATCATTACGAGGCCTTGCTGGCTTACAGGGGTCTCGGGCAGGGGGGGTGAACACGTTGGCATTCTATAGCTGCCACAGCTTTATTTAGCGCCCAGCAAGAAATGAGCACCAAGACATGCTAAGAAAGCGCCCATGGGGCGAAGGCGGTTCCAAACCTGCTAGTTAAACTGGTAAAAAAGAAACTTCTGAAGAAACAAAAGCAGGAAGAGGACGACTGCGACGCTGAACTCGTCTGAGCCAAGCCGCCGCTCATTCCTTGGGGAGAATCCTGCTGAGTGTACGGCACCATTGAGGGATGGCTTGATTGGAAGCTGCTCTCGACTCCATGTCGGGCGTCCAGATCTCGACGAGAACTTGGCCCGTACCCCAGAGACGCATGACGGGTGGGACGGGGATGTTTGATTCGATCTGTCACATCGCCCTGCAGGCGGCGACCACGTAAGGCGCCGCTAGTTTGGGAAAAACAAGCACAAGCCGGTTCCTTCACCTTTGAATACCGATGAACCCCCTGCAGAAGGAAACACCCTGACATGACTCCCAGCATGCATCTGTGCAGTTAAGAAGCTCTGCACGCGCAGGTCGTCAGTCTCACTGTCCTCGCTCGCTTGGTGAAACCCGCCAGGGTTTGTGAGCGGGAAGGCAAAAAGGAAATGTGTCATGGCATTCACCCATGAGTCCACGCATTAGCAAATGGGCCGGGATGGGTGGCTAGCGTGTGACACCGTGTAATCCGGCGCCGTGTCTCTCACCTGTTCATTTGCTCGTCCCTTCGCCCCCCCCCCCTGGGCTGCCTCTCCTTTTTCCCAGCTCCAGCCGGGATAGCAGGGAACAACAGCTGGCCT
>NC_090920.1:3558473-3594557 GCF_040956055.1 Brachionichthys hirsutus | reverse complement strand
TTTGAGTAGCACCGCCCAAGCGCGCCCATCACCGCCTCGGCCGGTGCTGGCGTCCATCTGGCCCGCTGGCCGTCTGCGTGTCCAGCAAAGAGAGCGAGACGAGCTGCGCCGCCAACATATGCGTCTTTAAATAGCCCCAACGCACATTCGCCGTGTTTATCCCACAGGAAGGACACAAGTTCCTGAAGGTTAAGTCAGTAACGGAGCCTCATCCTCATGTCGGCGAAGGGTCAGAAATGTCAGATGGCAATTTGATTCTGATAGTCCTAACTTGATGATAAGGAGGCAGGGATTGAGATTGAGATTAAACAATCATTCCTTTGATCACAAAGATGTGGGTGGATTAGCAGCATGCCCCCCTCCTCCCGACTGCCTCGCCTCACCCCGTCATCCTCAAATAGGCGAGGCCATCTTTGAAGAGCGTTTGGTTGAGCGTCGGTCGAGATCCCGATGGCGTCTTCGGGATCCTGGCTCCGCTCGGCCCTTTCTGTCCTTGAATCCGAATCGCTCCCTCGCTAACAGAAGCGCCAGCTCAAAGGCTATCCTCGCCACGAAAAGTGCCGCTGGGAGAAAAGCAAGTAGGAAGCAGAGCCGCAACGAATCGTGCTGTGAGTGACACTCGAGGGCTTCGCAGTCAGGCGGGGCAATACCGAGCAGAGCTTCTGGTGTCGGAGCAATTTTGTCCGTTTATTTGCAGGGTAGACTTCGCCGTGGGCTCACGGTTCCACCAGCCAGTCAATAAGTAGCAATAGCCTCATGTCGAAGCGGCGCCTATTGCATTTTGAAAGATTAATAATTTAGCAGCGGTTGTTAACCGAGCATATTGTTTCACATTTCCTCGTCGTTCTCAGAACAACAAGCGACAAATAAACGCCGCCGTTTCTTCTCCAAACGCCATCTTTGACCCACCTGTCAATAAAAATCCTCTCATGGTAATTCATTATTTTTTTCTCAATGCAAGAATATTATATCGACGTTCTGCTGCTGCTATGAATCATGGCCCTTTTGCACCAAAGGGTTTGTAGCCCTAGCCGTTCCGCTGATAGTCCGGTCCAAGTCTTTGCAGCCCTAGCCGTTCCGCTTCCAGTCCGGTCCAAGTCTTTGCAGCCCTAGCCGTTCCGCTGACAGTCCGGTCCAAGTCTTTGCAGCCCTAGCCGTTCCGCTGACAGTCCGGTCCAAGTCTTTGCAGCCCTAGCCGTTCCGCTGACAGTCCGGTCCAAGTCTTTGCAGCCCTAGCCGTTCCGCTGACAGTCCGGTCCAAGTCTTTGCAGCCCTAGCCGTTCCGCTGCCAGTCCGGTCCAAGTCTTTGCAGCCCTAGCCGTTCCGCTGCCAGTCCGGTCCAAGTCTTTGCAGCCCTAGCCATTCCGCTTCCAGTCCGGTCCAAGTCTTTGTAGCCCTAGCCGTTCCGCTGATAGTCCGGTCCAAGTCTTTGCAGCCCTAGCCGTTCCGCTGACGGTCTGGTCCAAGTCTTTGCAGCCCTAGCCGTTCCGCTGACAGTCCGGTCCAAGTCTTTGCAGCCCTAGCCGTTCCCCGCTGCCAGTCCGGTCCAAGTCTTTGCAGCCCTAGCCGTTCCGCTGACAGTCTGGTCCAAGTCTTTGCAGCCCTAGCCATTCCGCTTCCAGTCCGGTCCAAGTATTTGCAGCTCTAGCAGTTCCGCTGCCAGTCCGGTCCAAGTCTTTGTAGCCCTAGCCGTTCCGCTGACAGTCCGGTCCAAGTCTTTGCAGCCCTAGCCGTTCCGCTTCCCGTCCGGTCCAAGTCTTTGCAGCCCTAGCAGTTCCGCTGCCAGTCCGGTCCAAGTCTTTGTAGCCCTAGCTGTTCCGCTACCAGTCCGATCCAAGTCTTTGTAGCCCTAGCCGTTCCGCTGACAGTCCGATCCAAGTCTTTGCAGCCCTAGCCGTTCCGCTTCCAGTCCGGTCCAAGTACTTGCAGCCCTAGCCGTTCCGCTTCCAGTCCGGTTCAAGTATTTGCAGCTCTAGCAGTTCCGCTGCCAGTCCGGTCCAAGTCTTTGTAGCCCTAGCCGTTCCACTGCCAGTCCGATCCAAGTCTTTGTAGCCCTAGCCGTTCCGCTGACAGTCCGGTCCAAGTCTTTGCAGCCCTAGCCGTTCCGCTGCCAGTCCGGTCCAAGTCTTTGCAGCCCTAGCCGTTCCGCTGACAGTCCGGTCCAAGTCTTTGTAGCCCTAGCCGTTCCGCTGACAGTCCGATCCAAGTCTTTGCAGCCCTAGCCGTTCCGCTGACAGTCCGGTCCAAGTCTTTGTAGCCCTAGCCGTTCCGCTGATAGTCCGGTCCAAGTCTTTGTAGCCCTAGCCGTTCCGCTGACAGTCCGGTCCAAGTCTTTGCAGCCCTAGCCGTTCCGCTGCCAGTCCGGTCCAAGTCTTTGCAGCCCTAGCCGTTCCGCTGCCAGTCCGGTCCAAGTCTTTGCAGCCCTAGCCGTTCCGCTGCCAGTCCGGTCCAAGTCTTTGTAGCCCTAGCCGTTCCGCTGACAGTCCGGTCCAAGTCTTTGCAGCCCTAGCCGTTCCGCTGCCAGTCCGGTCCGCGCTGCTTCGCCTGGTTTGGACGACTGGACAATGCATCCGTCCTTCCGTGTGAGACGTCATGTTTTGCTGTAAAAGAAAAGGACAGATGCTTGCTGTGCCATATGTTCCAGAGTCAGAGGGAAGACGCTAACCATTACCATCATATTAGAGTCCATTATAGTTTGTCTGATGGGGCACTCAGGGCCACAAGCTGCAATTAAACTCTAAATAAAATATTTTCCAGCCTCCGTGTGTGCAGCGGGAGGAACCCACAAACTTTTAGTAATGCCTCATTTAGTGCCCACAGTTTTCCCATTGGGGCACTTGGACTCGTTTAGGACTGCGACAGCCATACAGCAGCCGCATTCTGCAGCAGTAAAGCCGGCGTGTCAGATCGCAGCCCTCATTGAATGACTGGTGGGCCTTCGTGTGCACACGCGACTGCAGGAAAAAGCAGGCGCATCAAGCCGAGACGCTCGATTGCACGGATCTATCCAGCAGAGTGATCAATGCCTCCTCTGATGGCGTGCGACCCGAAGGGTTCATCACTCTGCCTGCCCTTTCTCTCACTCCTCTCCTGTTGCTCCCCATCAGCTCCTCGCTCTGCTTCATGCTTGTGTGGGACAGTGAACGCACTCGCTGTCAATCCTGCACAAAAAGGAAATCATCGCCTGTCTTAAATGAAGGCTTTGTCTTGTCTACGCGTCAAAACAAAACGAGTGTTAGTCTGTCACTTGAATATTGATCATTATCTCCTTTGATGTGATCGGCTGATAACCTCTGCGTTTTGAATTCCTCGTCCTTCCCCCGCGTCCCTGTACTTTCCTGCGTCTGCGTGAGGCTCTCATCCCATTACTCGCAATTTGTGCTTCAGTTGAATATAAATGTCAACAAAGCGTCACCCCGAGCCCAACACAGTGGGAAATCAGCGCTGCACCAATGTTGTGTTGTCTTAGCGGGCTCCCCTAAATGACTAATATCACAGTGGGGGGCGGGACGTCGGTGTTGAAATACGTTTAAGCTGTAGGTGTGCAACTTTCAATGGGAAGCCTAATTTTACATCAATAAGAAAAGGTCAGCGCCGTGAGGGAGCTGAGGTGGAAATCAGGAATGTCCAAATCCTGTGGATCCCAATCTGTTGCCTTTGATATTTAATGATTGCCAACCTGGTTCCTGAATGTTAATTAGAAATGAACGTTAACAAAGAAAAGTTTTCTTTCACTGATCAAGAAGAGATTTAGGAAATAGTTGCATCATATCCAATGAAAGGTTTTCCCAGTAACTTTACCGCCTGAAACGAACATTGATGTTTGTCGGCTGTGCAGAATCTTTGGCAATAAAAACATCGAAACGTGGGAACTGTGGTTCTACGTGTTTGGGGAACGTCGGGCTGCACTTGACTTGAGAGAGAGGATGGATACGGTCGGAAGAGCATCTGTCCCATTCTAAAGACGCACACTTGTCCTCTGGCACGGAAGCTGGGCTCGCTTTGTCTTCCCAGCCTCGTTACTTCCGGGCACATTTGGCGCATTGGCACCGGATGCCGGCCCTCGCCCTGCAGAACCCGTTTCAGATGATGAAGCTATTAAAGCGAACGTTTTTGGAAAGCTTTCGTGAAAGTGAGGTCGATCACAGCTATGCTCTCAACTTGTTACAGTCGCTCTCAACACGTATGCACGCCGGCCCACGCCGGCCCACGCAGCCGACACGCACTTCCTCGCTGCGTGGCCTGCTTGGAGCGCACGCTTTTCATCGCCTCCAGAAGGCGAATCCTCTGCTGGAGGAAACAATGGAGTCAGGGAGACATAGCAAGGCTAATGGATTCACAGCCGCCTCTTCCCCACCTTCGCCTTTCAGGCGCAGAAGTATTCATCGAGTCTTGATGGCGCCAGCCATGCGTGACACTGATTCATTCAAATGGCCCCGAAAAGAAAGACAGAATCTTTCCGCACCTGCAGAGTGTGCAGAAAACGATTCCGAGAGGATGCGTTGAATCAGCATTTTTATCTGGAGATGGTGCGAACGTTTGTTTAGCGCTTTAACGCACCTGGCTGCGGTTTTGGCTGATTGTCGCCGCCGATGATCGTATTCAGGGCTGGATCCTTCGCTGTCGCCCCCTGCAGCACGGCCACGAAGACGAATCAGACAAAACCTTCTCGTTGTTGTGTGTTCCAATAGGAAAAGTTTAAACCCTGAATCAGCTCTGTAATTACGGCTCAGGGAAGCCTCTTTGTTCAGTCTGGGTCTCTTTAGAATGCAGAAGTCTCAGGTTCATTTGGATGAATAGCCATGTCATTTGGTTGCTGCTGGATTTATTTGAGGGGATATCGACAGTTTTCCCTTCACATTACGTGTTCATAGACTCCTTGAACGCCTCACCTCGGCCTTGTCCAAAGCATCCTTGTCTCTCTGTGTTTAAAGCAGTTTGGGTTGCTTCTTTGCAGCATGAATAAATTGCTTTTGCTCCGCTGGAGCCGAACGTGATCAGACAGT
Organism: Brachionichthys hirsutus; assembly: GCF_040956055.1. NCBI lineage: Eukaryota > Metazoa > Chordata > Actinopteri > Lophiiformes > Brachionichthyidae > Brachionichthys > Brachionichthys hirsutus. Next base: position 3,589,551 of record NC_090920.1, on the reverse strand, counting down.
TTGCATGGCCGTATAATATCCATTGACTTAAACTACAGGAAGGCTATTTTCGGCCCAGGTAGCGTCCTGGCTGGATTCTTTGAGACGCGGTTTGGACTCGGATGCTCGCTTTGTGTTGGTGACAGCTGAGATTAAAGGGGTCCCGTTGGCTGGAAGACAAAGCTCTGCTATTCTGCTGCCGTGATAAAGTTCTCCTGTTTCTGGTTGTGATTTCCTCGTTAAAGCTTTATAAAGCTTAACCCAGACGCAGACTCAGAGATGGCTGATTAGACGCTGAACAATAATAATAATTATTGGGATAATTGGGTTTAATGGCAGCCAGTAGACAGTAAATCCTTGAGATGGTGATCGGTGAAAGCAAAGCAACAAACTCTGATCATTATTCATGCTGATAAGAATGTGCATATTCTGAAATGATGAATAACGGCCATTTGGCTTTGTAATTGCATTCATGATCTGTGTTATTATCGCACCTGCCGTTGGAATTTGTTGCTGGAACCTCAGACTTTCTGAATATCCTTTCCCAGTGATCCGTCCCCGTTCCTCTGCTGCATTACGAGTCACACGAGTGGAACAAACGGCACAGTTTCCACAATCATTTTGAATAAATGAGCCTCTCCTGCAAAGAAATGCAAATTTCCAAAAGCCAGACTGCTTCCTGAAACGGGTCGGGGGGAGAGAAACTAAAACGTTGCTTCCTGCCGTGTTAGAGACGGGCTGAACGCGCTTTGCTCTGGTGTTACGCCGCTACACACAATGCATCATTACGAGGCCTTGCTGGCTTACAGGGGTCTCGGGCAGGGGGGGTGAACACGTTGGCATTCTATAGCTGCCACAGCTTTATTAAGCGCCCAGCAAGAAATGAGCACCAAGACATGCTAAGAAAGCGCCCATGGGGCGAAGGCGGTTCCAAACCTGCTAGTTAAACTGGTAAAAAAGAAACTTCTGAAGAAACAAAAGCAGGAAGAGGACGACTGCGACGCTGAACTCGTCTGAGCCAAGCCGCCGCTCATTCCTTGGGGAGAATCCTGCTGAGTGCACGGCACCATTGAGGGATGGCTTGATTGGAAGCTGCTCTCGACTCCATGTCGGGCGTCCAGATCTCGACGAGGAATTGGCCCGTACCCCGGAGACGCATGACGGGTGGGACGGGGATGTTTGATTCGATCTGTCACATCGCCCTGCAGGCGGCGACCGCGTAAGGCGCCGCTAGTTTGGGAAAAACAAGCACAAGCCGGTTCCTTCACCTTTGAATACCGATGAACCCCCTGCAGAAGGAAACACCCTGACATGACTCCCAGCATGCATCTGTGCAGTTAAGAAGCTCTGCACGCGCAGGTCGTCAGTCTCACTGTCCTCGCTCGCTTGGTGAAACCCGCCAGGGTTTGTGAGCGGGAAGGCAAAAAGGAAATGTGTCATGGCATTCACCCATGAGTCCACGCATTAGCACGTGGGCCGGGATGGGTGGCTAACGCGGGACTCGCAGCCACGTGTGACACCGTGTAATCCGGCGCCGTGTCTCTCACCTGTTCATTTGCTCGTCCCTTCACCCCCCCCCCCCCCCCGGGCTGCCTCTCCTTTTTCCCAGCTCCAGCCGGGATAGCAGGGAACAACAGCTGGCCTTGTTTGTGCAGAATGTGGACACACACTATTGTGTCGGAGAATGCACCGAAAAGCCTCTTGGAGACGCAGCCTGGATGGATTTGCATGCGCAGCGCAGACTTGCAGTTCTCCGCAGCATTTGGCGCCGCCGGATTATAAAAGATTTACACGACCCTCATTCACCTTGGGACCTTTTTGAATCGTAATTAATTTCTGATAATTCCTCATTAACAAACAAACAGACACGCGAGGCCACATTTAGAGCAACGCCGCGGTTTAGCTCCACCCAAAAGACCTAAAAGAGGGATGGATGGAAACCGAGAACACAAGAGGGGCGATGTGAGCGAAAGAGTGAAAGAGTGAAACGGACGGAGGAAGAATAACGCTTGCCCGTCTGTCTCCCCCTCCCTCTGATGTGACCTTGCAGATGCTCATTAGATTTGGCAGCGTCGGATCACGCCGTGCATTCCGACGCGGAGCGTTGAGGAATCCCGCTGCGTGACGTTACGGAACGGAAAGGAAGAACAAGATTAATAATTCATGCTCTGCAGATGATCTGTGAATGGTAGCGGTAAACAGGCTTTTAAATCAGCTGTTTGATTACAAGCCCGCGCCAAAATGAAAACGACCAATGGCTCCATTGTTAGTGCAATTCAACTTGTTGTTCGGCGACGGGGAAAAAGTGAACGCCAAGCTCGACTTGGTTCTGTCTGTTGGGAAAGCCTTTCATTTCTGTCGATGAGGGGAAGTGGGGCGCCACCAGGCGCCGGAATCTGCCGCCCATGATTGATCATGTGGAAATAAGGGTGTCGCTTGACAGGCATCAATTTAAGGGTCATTGTGTTGCTTCATGAGGAAGCCGCCTGAAATGGCTTCACCGTCGCGTTTCTTCTGCGTTTCAGTCGTGGTTTATAAGCTCCAACGCGCCACCTGCCAAGATGGCGCCCAAGGCTGTGTGGCACTCGCAGCCCCCTCCATGCGCCTTCTCAACACTCCTAAGTTATTTTTAATTTGCGGTTGCTCCCCCCCCCCCCCCCCCACACTTCATTTATCCTCACTCTTTTTTTTCATCTCCTCTCCATAATAAGAAATGTGTGAATTTTTTATAATGTTATATAAGAAGCCCCGGCACCCCCCCAGAGACCCATGTCCTGGTTCTGGTGTGTTCAAAACAAGCACACGAGAGGAAGAGAGCGGAAAAAGAGATAGAAGGGGGGGGGGAGGACGAGAGGAGCAGGCGAGGAGGAGCGAGGATTAAACGAAAGCAGGAGCGAATGCGTGCTGTAGTGGAGCCTGTGTGTGTGTGTGTGTGTGTGGGGGGGGGGGGGGGGGGGGGGGGGTCTTCCCATTAGAGGCACAGTGCTCAGCTCTCTGATCTCTCAGTGGTGCTGTGATGCCAGACAAGAATACTCCGGAGGAACAGCTCCTCGCCGACTGATATACAAATACTGAGTACAGTTACAACGAGGATGGAGGGATGCAAAGTGAGTCAGCAGAGGGGGGGTTGGAGGAGAGGGCGGGCCGGAGACGAAGAAGAGGAGGGGTTGGAGGAGAGGGCGGGGCCGGAGACGAAGAAGAGGAGGGGTTGCAGGAGAGGGCGGGGCCGGAGACGAAGAAGAGGAGGGGTTGCAGGAGAGGGCGGGGCCGGAGACGAAGAAGAGGAGGGGTTGGAGGAGAGGGCGGGGCCGGAGACGAAGAAGTGGAGGGGTTGCAGGAGAGGGCGGGGCCGGAGACGAAGAAGAGGAGGGGTTGCAGGAGAGGGCGGGGCCGGAGACGAGAAGCCTCTCCTGTTGGATGAGCTACTTCAGAGGCCGACGGGGAACAAACCAAAGACTTGAACACAATAATATGCAAACGCTTTGATTAAAGCTGAAGAGGAGTAAGAATGGGTTTAAAAGGAAAGTGCATGTCCGGCGTCTGCCTGGACTCGCGTTGCCGTGGACGACACTCGACCTCCATCTTTGCTGCACATGCGCATCGATGAGTCTGTGACACCCGTCACACGTTTGTCTCGGCTCTGAACTAAACCCAAAAAGCATCCCAGCTGTAGAGATACTAAATATCCAGACGTCATGAGAGGACCGTGCTTCCCGTAACCGCGGCGACAAGCCGTAAAACCAAATACAGAAACAGATATTTATATTTTCATGATTGTGTTTAAAGCGATATTCCGGATCCTGCTGCCTGAGCAGAAATACGGACAGCACTCAGAGGACCGATGAAATATGTTCTCCCCTCGTAGAACATGTCTGCCTTCCTGGCAGAAAGATTAAACGTCGCTGACAGCTGGGCTCCATTTCCTAAAATTGGGTTTTGGGCGAGCGCTGAGGGTGAGATAAGTCACCTGACGAGGAATGACACGGAGTCAGTTCGGCTTCTTTCAGGCTCATTTCAGCGGCCAAGAGTCCCGTCGGTTGTAAATCTTCTCTCAGGAATATTGAATGCATTTTTCCTGAAATGTTCAAGAGTCCTGACGCAGTGTCAGCGCAGTGGCCGCTGGAAATAAGGCTTTTCATGGCTATCGCTCGCTGTCAGGAGCTGAATAAATCAAGACGCCTTTACGCCTCAACCTCGTCGATTCACGCATTTATTTTCATTAATGGGATACACAGAAACATTAATGAACACGCCGGTTAAAATGACGATGAAAGCAGCAGTTAATTATCTCCTCCAACAACTCATCCCAATAAAAAGGGGAGTCGTTAGCGGCTCCGTCTGAGAAGCGTCGGAGAAATGGAGTTGAAACGTGCTGCGGGACCTCGTTAGGGCCTCGTCTGCAGTTGGTCACTGAAATGAGCACCCCCCCCCCCCCCACACACACACACACACACTGGAGAGTAGCGAGCAGAAGGCCGGTGGGGGCTGCTCTGCTCTGTTACATCATGGCAACCCCCGGCGTTCCGTGCACCCTGATCAGAGTTCATGAATTCAGCACGCCCCCCCCCCCTGGATCACCGAGGAAGAGGCAGCGCGCTGGTCTATTTGCGATCACCTGTCGGATCGAGTCCGGACGCGGCGTCGGAGACGGCGTGCGTGGTAGCCGCCGGCCAGCCTTGTTAGCCGTGGCCCCCGAGTTTCCCTGAGTTTCCTCTATGGCACATTAATATATGCGGAGTCAGGAGATGGGCTATGCCCCCCCCCCATGCGTTGCTGCCAACCATCTCACTCATCCATTTCGCTCACCCCGTCTTGTCCTGTCCATAAAAGAATCACGGACTCCAGGATTTATGGCGCCTGAAAGCTTTTTGAGGCTATTTTCATGGCATTTCTGCTTTATTAGATAACGTCCAGCCGAGAGAGATGGAGCGATAGATGGGAGAGGAGGGAGAGCAAACGACAGCGGTCGACTTCTGCTATTTATCTCTCCTCTCGATGGTTTCCTTAAATCCTTCATTAGTTTACTTTCCTTCAAAAGAGAGGGCAAAGGTCAGGACTCGCCATTAAGTATCAGCACGAGAGGGGCTAAAACAACATTCACCTCCTGACCCGGGACCCCACAGCGCTGCTCTACGTGCAGACGGATGTGCAAACTGCAACTTCCTGCCCCCCCTTAACAACAGTCGTGGGAACGAGGAAGGACCGACTGCCTTGCAGTTTTTGTCAGCTCCCATAACTCCCGTAAATCGTTCAACATATTATGCAAATTCTTTTAAACTGGAATAAGGGTCCAGATAAATGTCTTAGTTTATTTTATACGGCAGAATCGACAAAATTAACCTCCGTTGTTTGGAAACGAGAGTTAAAAAGTGCTGATGTTCAAACCCAAACGTATAAATCACACATGGAAACGATCGAGGGCCGACGAGATGAGAAGAAACGCGTCAGAAGGATCCAAAGGCAGATCTGCTCATCCAGGTGTTTGTCTCACCTTTCCTTTGAGCGCTGTTCAACAATCAATTGTTGCTACGTGCCAAAGGAACAGTTGCCCCCCGGAGCCCCCCGGAGCCCCCTGAGGCTCGTACCACAGCCCCCTGCTGTGAGTTGAAGGCCTGCCTCAAAGCTTTTTCGGGGGGGGGCAGTATTTCTGGATTTCTTGTCAGCACTGATAGCGATGAGATTAGAGAAGGATCAAAGATTTAAGGCTCTTTTTCTCTTTGTGGATGCCCTTGGAAGTGTAATGCAGATGCATGTAACCCCCCCCCCCCCCCCCCCTAAAATTAGAATGACATTTTATTTAATCTCTTCATTGCTGTTTTACTTTCCGTGGCTTGACGTCCCCCCCCCCCCATCCATCGTCAGCAGTGAACCTCAGTTTAATTAATTATGTATATGAAACCGATTCTCATCGTGCCAGGGTCTCCATTTTCATTTCCTTGGAGTCTTTCCCTTCTCTGCCTCTGCAGCTTTATTTGTTTCTTTTTATTGTAAATTCAATTTGCATTCAGGTTCTAATCTGCTGACGCCGTGCGTGGTGATTTCTGTCTGAGCTGTTAGGCCCGTCGGTACCAGAACTCAGGTCGGGTTCGGTACCAGAACTCATTGTCTGAGCTGTTAGGCCCGTCGGTACCAGAACTCATGTCGGGTGCTTTCACACTCTTTCAGAGAGACTTTGGAGCTTCAATAATTCAGCGTGTGAAGTCGGGCAGCCTGACTAGAACAATAAATGACTTGGTTGCCTTTCTACATTTACAGTATGAATACGTTAAAATGTGAATTGCAGACCTGCTTACTTCAACAGTTTGCTCTCTAATTGGTGCCGCGATGTCGGGAGAATCTCCTCTAGACTTTTGTCTGCCGGGACGGCTGGAAACGACGGCGCGGTGGCGCAGTCTCTGGCGTCTTTTTATTCTCGTCATCCCTTCATTTGAGACGAGACCTTCATCACTGAGGGCTTTGGGTGGGGCTTGAGTCAAAGAGCCCCTTCGTCCACCCTGAAGCAACCTTTAAAAGTGGTGCCATGACCCCTGTGCACCTTTAAAGCCCTAAAGTCATCTGTTTAAAGTTCCTTGAATATCAACGCGTTCAGTTAAACTTGCTGTAATTGGCTTTGCCTTTTAATTTGAAATCGTCTCTTGGACTCTCAGCCGAGGCCGCTGAGGTGGAAGCTGAGGTGGAAGCTGAGGTGGAAGCTGAGTCGCGACCCCGATTCGGTCGAGCTCAGACAAACCTCGTGGCGTGGCAAAGTCAAAAAGCGCTAGAAACATGAAAGAAACAGGCATCCGTGATTTCAGGAAAGCTCTGGGGGCGACCGTCCTCGCCGCCCCATGTCGATGTCGGCACGCCTTCGGGGGGGGGGGGGATGAGCGCAGCGCGTCGTGTTATCTCGTTTGTAATTGAATTGTAGCAGGAGGCAGCTTGGTAATCAGCACAGCAGCGTTTGACAGGAACGTCCTCTAATGGGAATCTCCGGCTCTGCTCTTGTTCCAGGCCACTAGGCCTCGCAGGATCCTCGGCTGCCTTGGTGCCAGTGTGTGTGTGTGTGCGTGCGCGTGTGTGTGTGTGTTGACGTTTCTGGGGGACGGTCCGTCTTGCAGCCTCACCTCTAAAGTTCTTAATTTGTAGATATTCCACTCGACCTTGAAGACGTGAAGCAGAAGCCCCGCCTTCATCGCCAGTTGGGCGTTGATTTACCCCCCAGACGCCCTTACTGCTTCCTTGTGTGGCGTTTGGGGACCGTTTTGATCCGAGGCTTGCGTCATTTCTGCGTTTCTCATTCCCCCCCCCCTCTCTTTGAACTGCCGGACCAATCTTCCCCCCCCTCCCTCCCATTCTCTTGCACAGGAAGTGAATAGCTGGAAGGTAGAGAGGTAGGGTAAAGCGCAGAGACGGAGGAGGGGGGCGGGAAGAAGCACATTACGGAGGGTCAAACGGGGTCAGAGGTGACGTCCGGGTCTTGATGTGCACATCTGGACGGTATTCCTGCGTTCTTATCGTCTGGCTGGCACAGAGGCTGATGTGACTCACCGCTCTATCCATCTGGCCACGCTCTATTTTCATGGGGGGGGGGCGCTGGAGCGCATCACCCAAATGGTGTGTTGGTGCCTGTGGTGGACCGGCAAGGTTCTGAGTCACCGGCTTAGCACACGCCCACACCGCCATGATGCAGCGCAGAAGAACAGGCTGCGGATTGTGTGTGTACCTGTGTGTACCTGTGTGTGTGGGTGCGTGTGAAAACACCCACGCTTTTGTCCCATGCACGCAGTCGGCTCTGCACCGCAGCACCCGGGTTCTCCTCGGGGGGCTGTTTGTTGGACGAGAGGATTACCGGCACCACGACGGGCAACAGAGGGAGACGCCTCAGTCATAAGAGGATCAATTCAAAGTCTCAGTTCCCCCTGAAACGGGCTCCAGCTGGACACACGCCCAAAAGCCACAAGTCAGAGGAGTTACCAGAAGCTCCTACCCGGAGACGAGCCGCCGGGATGATCACATGTTTTGTCACATTTAGATGACAAATTTGATGCGAGTGCTTTTGAGCGTGAGAAAGAGAACAGACCTAATCACCTGTTTAGCGTCAAGCAGGTGATTTACATCCTGCTTTGAGGAGAGCTTGTTGATAGGCTGCCTCACTCATTGTTCTGGATCCTCATCAGGAACTGATCAGTGGAGATTATGATGATTTATTGGATGTAGAATTAGTCTTTTATGTCAAATCTGTTGCTCTGATGCTCTGACTTGGTTCTGAATAGTTCTCCAATGCTAGGTGGGTCCGGAGTCCAGGAAGTCCAGGTCCTGGACTCCTTTATGCTGTCGCTGTGTGCTCAACATATTGGAGTCGCGCTTCACATCGTAGCGTTTTAACTTGTAGGGGCAGCGAGCCACTCCGGCGATACAAAGAAGGACAACAGCGTTCCGGAACCAGACACGTGGTCGGACGTCGCTCTTTGCTTCATCGGTCTTCTGTCCTGCTCTTTTGGACTGTGAAACAGATCCAGGACCAGTTTTGCTGCACTGCGCCATCGCAAAGTCAAGTGCATGTGTTCGATGTTTATTGTCCCGTGCACGTCTTTCCTTATTCTGGTCCATGCAAGGGTCCATCATGTGCTGTCCTGTGTCCGTCAGCATTTGGGGAGACAGCCGGCGCCGCTCTCTGGAGGCCACGACCAATCAGTGATGAGACAAAAAGGGGACGTAGGAAAGATTGCCAGAAGTATTTATTTTATTTATCCTTTTTTCCCAATCACGTACGACTATTTGCATATAAATGACAACCCGCTTGCTGTCGAGAGAGAGAGAGAGAGAGAGAGAGGACAAATGGAGATGAAGTGTCATGACAGTAAAGTGCAGCCGCGACAGCGAGAGATAAAGCTATTTCATCTGCTGGGGAGGAACCCGCAGGGCGGCAGCAGGTAAATGTCACTGCAATCAGGAAATAAGACGGGCATGCAAAAATATCAATCTCCCTCCATCACCGGCATTAAATCTTAGGCTCCTTTGACATTTCTGAATAAAACATGGTTCCTTTTCTCTGAATTACTAAGATACACATTTTGGCTTTGTTTCTCTGCACGGTTTTTGTCCTGGGCCGCTGGACTGGTGGATTATGGGAGCCTTACAATAGTAATCCTCTTTGCACATAAAGCATGGTCCATAGTGTTCGGATCGGGAAGCGAGGCTGTTTGGGGTGCCCCCAACAGCAGCTACTTTGGGTCCACCGTCGCTTGCTTCTTTCTCTCCTCCGTGTTTTGTCCTCTGTTTCAGCTCACCTGCGTCTCACTGCCTCCTCGAGGTGGTTTCTGCCTTTCGTTGCCAGTTTGGATTTTCTGTCGTTTACTCAGGCATCTTCACATTTCTCTTTTCATCTTTGCCTGAATCTGGAATTCCTCTCCTGTCAAATAAAGAAATAGGTTTTAACTTGTACTTCAGGAGCGAACGGGCTCTGGAATCTCAGCCTGCATATAATTACCCCTCTACAGACCTGCAACCCAGTTTGTGAGCTGACCACCTTCTCCACTGGAGCAGCCCCTGCTAAAACGTAGCAGGAACACGTTTGTTATCAGCCATTTAAACCTTTATTAGCAACTCATGTGTGTTGCATTGTTTTAGCAGGATGTATTTTTTTAATATATACTCCGCCTTATCGATTAAAGATGATGATGCGCTACTAAAATAAACTGGGAAAAATGCCTGGAGGCAGATTTCACGAGTGATCCTTTGATCCTTTGGAGAGTGAGGGTCAAATGAGGAATGAATGGTCCGTATTTCTAGTACAATTAGCTTTACAACACTAAACGCCTTCTCTGTAAGAGCCCTGCTTTTCTTGAGGTCCATTTTATATCCCCTTTTTGCATTTAAACCTTGGGTGATGATTTTTACAAATACTTTTTAACGGGAATGAATCGCTCCTTTTGCACCTCCTCCGCCCAAATCCTGGTTTGGTGTCTGTTCCGATCGTAAAGCATGAGAATAAGAGCCTTTTTTATTGTAGATGTTGTCGACGGTGGGTCAAATGAGCCAAACATGACAAACATAAAAACTAGGCAGGCCTGACAAATGGCCCTGTCTTTGTTTAATGGAGGAGTTAAAATCGGGACACGGGGCAAGAACCAATTTGGGGATGGTGTCGGCTCTATGGTGGCTCTATTAAATCCTGATTTCCATGCAAACATTTGTTCATGATCATTTGGCTAAACCTGAGCATTAGCAGCTAGCAAACAGGATATCGACTGAGGAGGAAACCGTTCTCCCTCATGGATCGAGTGTAGCGCAGATGCTAACTCTGCTAGTCCTCAATGGTTGCTGAGGGGCTCCCGGCGTTATGGTCACTCGGCAGATTGCCCAAGCCCCCCACCGGCGGAGGGGAATGCAAATGGGGGTCACTTAGGCTTTGTAACGTGTTTGTTTCCTGCCTATAGATTCTGCAGAATCCCCATCCTCACTAAAATCCACCATAACCGCCTGTCCAAAGTGAGGAAGGGTGAATCGGTCAATCGGTGGATCGGTGGGTCCGTGGCGACGGAGGCGGCTGCTGTATGACGGACAGATGCAAACACTCGGCCTGGAGTTCGCTCTTCAAGGGAAATTCGTTTAAAGATTCTCATGTTTGGTTTTTCCTTCTTTAAAACGGGAGCGCTTTGAACGTCGTGCGTCGTAATGGAACGCCTGAGGAGGGGGGGGGGGGGGGTGAACGCATCTTTCATCTGACAGTAATTTCACTGTTGAAAAGACCCACTTTAGCATGTTGCATGCGTTTGCAGTCCTAACCAAGCGTGCTCTTTATCATTTGTCTGTGTTATCAGACGCTTATTAATATGTATGTAATTCAATTATTGGTATTATCTGCCTTTACGTTTTACTTTTCCGCGCTGTGCCGAAGCATTTGTTGTATTTTGTAGTTGGAGTTATCGCTCTGTCTGAGAGAATTCCTTCACTGAAATGGGAAATGTTGAGCCACACGGAAGAAAAGAAAATGGCTGAGCGTTTATTTGCAGCGTTAAAAGACGGTGACAGAACGAAGCCGTCGGATGTTTGGCAGTGATGCGTTTACTGTGTTTCTCTTGGTACCAGATCCCGTCTGTGCAGCCAAACTGCCACCACGTCTGACTAACCCCCCCCCCCCCTCCCGGACCAAATGAAATGCGTGTTACCTGAAATAGAATATGGATTTCTGCGGGTTTGAAGTCCTCCACTCTGCACGGAATGAAACAGAGGTCTCGTCGCTTTGAACATTTCCGTGCAGAAATGCTCCACGTCGTATCTTCAAGTGAACAAACAAACATCATCATGTCAAATGTTGACTTTCAAAAGCATTGCTCGTCTCACGCAGACCTATCTGTGCAGCGCAGGAGAAAGGTCTGCCTGAATGCGTTAGCGTCCTGTCTGGAAACACTCGGTGCAAAGATCTGAACGCAGAAATGGCATAAATAGAAATGTTAAAGGATATGGATATGAAAAGATTAGCATTTTACTCACTATACATTTGTTAAAACTCGAAACCCGACAGGAAATACTTGTGACAGACACAAAGTAATATTTGGTGTGGTAATCTGATTACTAATAAAGGGCTTTGGTTGTGTGCAGGGAGCCTGAGAGCTTTATGCTGTCATATATTTTGCTCTAATGGCACATTCGAGTCTCTCCAGAGCGCCGTTTGGTGAAATATAACTGCTCCTCTGGACTTAACGGGAACTTTAAAGTGACGGGATACATGCACGTTGGGACGCTCGGTCGGGGGCAAGCGGGGGCTCAGCTGTAAAGTTTGCCTCATGGCCCCTGAGCACATGAAGCTGGCCCCTCCCATGTTTGTGATGACGCCATCTGATTCTGCTCCAGTCTCAGCATACAGTGTTTACACAAATACGAGACACTTCGTGTTTGTGTAAACACTGTACACACTGTACCCCCCCCCCCCCGTCCAGAATTCATAGCGCTATAGCATCTCATCGGCGCAGCAAAGAGGGGTTCTCATCCACCTGTTCACCAGATGAAAGATTTAATGATTAGAGATCTGATCATCTGACAGACCTCCCGGGGTTCCTGCTTTGTGCCGTGGCGTCCTATCGTCTATTGAACGATCGGGCCGTTCCAGACGGACATCTGTTTCTGGATGAGACAAATCAGCAGCATTTTATTTCGGTGGCCTGGGAATAGAAGTAGGTTTGAAAGTGGGTCACATTCCAGATTCATTATCAAAGCTTCTTCTAACGCGAGAGTGATAATGACAATGATGATGAATGACAATGGGCCTCCGGTGGTTCAGCGGGATCAGCGTCTGACCTGAGATGTTGAGTTTGTGGGTTCGAGCCCGAACCAGGCGTGAGTCTTAAAAAAAAAACGAAACCTTTACATGCTACTGTGTGACTGTACTTGTACTCTAACATTCTATCTAATAAATATATTCATCTTCATCATCATCACACCGGCTGCGTGTGACCCTCGTCTGCTCTCTTTTGTTACCAGCTGGTGATCCCACCATTTCTGTCTACGAAATAAATGAACTCCTCCCAAACTTAATGTATGTTTCGTGCTTGGAACTGTGAGTAAAATGGAACGTTATCCTTGTGACGGCGGCGTCGACAAGGATAATAATGAGACGAGGCTGAAAGGGGGGGGTGGAGAACATGGACTTAATTGCTGCCTGATGGTCCAGGACAGAAAACTGCGTCTCTGTTCTGCAACACACACCACACACTCCCCGATAGCAAACGTGCGCTCCAGGAGTGTGTGCACCAAAGATAGGAGAAGGGAGAGATGATCTGCTGCATCTTAATCCCGTTCTCCGTTGTTTTTATCGGTTGGGGGGGTGTAGATTAGGACGCGTGATTACAAGGGAAACATCTCGACTGTGCGTCTTACCTTAAACCTTCAAGTTATCGTCCACAAGCTAATGAGCGAGTTCTTGATAAGCGAGAGGAGACCCATCATTGCCATGGCAACAGCGCAACTTAATCGCAATGAAAGGACGGTGTTGTTGGTTAGCTCGCAGAGCGCACGCCGCGGCCATTTTCTTCCTTGTACAAATGAGGTTGTTGTTTTCCGTTGTCCTGCTTCTGGTCGGAAGTTCATAACTGGGAAGATCAAAAGGAGCTCGAGAAGGTCGCGTCGGAGCGTTGAAGGTCGCACCAAAGCAAGACGGCTGATTTGGAATCAGCCGCGGCTGTGTGAAAATACACGGCCAGTAAATTCAATGTTTACTGTACATTGTTGTACTTTGAGTATTTATCAATACTCTTGTACTCTTGCTTATTAAACTATTCAACAAGCCGACGAGATCAATGCAAAGCCTCCCTTTTAGTCGATTTCATTATCCAGCCTCAAAACAAACTAATCATTGATTGAATTTTGGGAAATTGTCTTTGCTAACTGCTAGCTGCTGTCCTTCTAGCATAATGCTTCAATAAACCTTTGTTTTATCGTTTTAATTTAGCAGAAAAAGCCCGACTCAGTTCATCAAACCGCTTCTCGCGTGGCTTCGACACGACAGTCAAAAGGAATCGCGGAGAAGGATTACTAAATATGATGTTTTGATTTATTCACAAACTCCCGAGTGGGCAAAAAACAAAGAAACGTAATTAGGAAGATAACCGATGTAGCCCGAGGAAATGAAAGTAATCAAACTACAATGCTTTACCTCTGCAGCTGAAGCGATCAATGGAAAACAAAATTAACAAAAGCTGGCCGCACGCCTCTGTTACCTCCAGAGGAACAAAAGCCATCAAAACATGCGATCAAAGAGAGAATGCAAGCAGGCCCAAACGGCAGAATGGGGGTGAGCGCCGCCCTCGCCCCTCGCCGTTCCTCCCCGCACCACGGAGCTCCACCAAATACCAGCGGCACGGCCGAATCAATTCCCCGCCGGCGTCGCCGCCCTACTTACCGCCACACACATTGTACCTGGCTGATTGGCGGCGGCGTTGTTCCTCTGGTAAATAAAACATTTATATAACCTCAATTAGCGAAGCCTGTTGAGGCGGCGGCGGCAGCTGTGCTCGCCAGCTGTTTTTAAAGGAAATGGAATGTGGGAGGGGGAGGAGGAGCAGGAAGGAGCAGCGGCCCGTTTGCACGAGGAAATACAAACCGAGTAGCTCGTTGGCATCTCGGACGTTTCTGCTCTCTTAGGGTTAGGGTTAAGGTTAATCAACCCAATGAGTAAAGATTCCTGACCTGCAAGAGGGGAGGAGCCATCTGGCGTTAAAGACGACACAATGAAAGCGTTGAATGATACCAATTCCTGAAAGAAAAGCATTAATTATGCGTATAAATTATTTCCACAGAGTTTGTTTACTTTACTTTACCCTTTAACTTGAGAAACACTTTTTATTTTGCCGTATTAATGATGCACGGTGCTTCCAAAGCATTCCAAAGCATCATTGGGGTAGAATAGGGTCGATTCCCACCAGCCTATCAGAGCAATGGATTTGATCCTCTCAATCAAACGCTGACGAACCGTTTCCCCCTGTCAAAAAGTGAACGCTCACTTTCTTCTCACTCCGCTCACTCCTAGAGCCTCAGTCAGGAAGGCAGGAGTTCATGTGTGAGCTTCCGCTGGTGTGCGAGGAGTCGATAAGGATTAAGTGTCAATTTCATATTCGGCGTTCCTCATGAATTTCTGTCCTCCTAAAAATGGGAAATAAGTGGGAGAATCCCGGCCAGTCCTTTTCCTGCAGGGCATGAATAATGCATTTATCATCCAGCCTCCGGGAGATGGCTCCACTGGCAGTGGGTGCGCTTGATTGCGTGTCGGAACAAGAGGACCCCTGTTGTGCTCCGGCTCGGCGTGACACACGCTAACGTTTTTCATATGAGACCTGGTACGACCCCCCAGCGCTGGAGAACCAAAGCAGACCTACAGCAGCCTCTGATTCCCTCGAGCCAAACGTGGGTTAGAGCCGTTGCTGCCGGTTAAAGGGATCCTGATGGGGGGTCGTTTATCTGCACGAGGGCGGGGCACGTATCGACCCTAAACACGGAGCAGAGAGGCAGCGATGATTGGACGAAGCGCTCGGTCTGACCAGAGCTCAATCAAACGTTTGTCATTGTTGCTGTGAACTCGGTCAAAGACACCCAGGAAGTCACAGACGGGCTCGCTGACCCCCAGGGCATCTTCATTTTAACGACATCTTCACTTTAACTTTTTAAAACTTCTGACTTCCTGTGCCACCGAGCAGATTCCCAATAACGTCTTGTTTCTGCTCTTCCTGTCTTTCAGTGGAGGGCTGCACCGATTGGTCCGTGGACTACCTGAAATACAAGGTGCTGCTGGGGGAGCCTGTTCGGATTAAGTGCGCTTTATTCTACGGATACATACGGGCCAACTACACCCACGCGCAGAGCGCCGGCCTGAGCCTCATGTGGTACAAGAGCGCAGGACACGGGGACTTTGAGGAACCAATCAGCTTCGACGGCGTAAGGATGAGCAAGGAGGAGGACGCCATATGGTTCCGGCCGGCGGAGTTGGACGATGCCGGGTACTATTCGTGCGTATTGAGGTGAGCGGTTTCATTCAGCCGAGGTTTCCTGTGTTTTTGGCAGCGACCATTCGCTACCGTTAGCGCGCCCCCCTTTGCTGTGGCGGCGGCCGTGAATAGAAACGGGCGGCGCCGGTCCAACAACCCTCACAGCTCCATTCGGTGACTTTGGCAGCGAGACGATCAGTCAGCCCGGAGTTATTGCGTAATCGTGCAGAAAGGAGAGCCGTGAGAGTCCATGTGGAACCGGAGCGCCGCTTTGCCCTCGATCCCAACCATTCAGAACCAAATGAAGGGGCGGGGCTTATTGTCCGTGAACAGAACTAATGCTAATAATGGCCCCGGTCTTTGGACTTCTCCTCCTCCTCTCACTTTGTTATTGCCTAACTTCCAGCTCGCTGCGTTCGACAGCCGGACAGCATATTTACAACCCTGACCTTTTATTTACAACGCCGCGTCGGCGCCGCAATCTGCCCCGCTGATTTCTGACTGTAATCAGAACACGTGACGCGGAGGGCGCGGGCAGTAAAACCGGGTTGGGGTGTTGGTGTTTCCATTCTTTGTTGGCCTTTTCGCTTCGTCATGCTTCGTATCCAACATGAAGCTGAAGCAAAGCTCGACTGTCGGCTTCGGCTCAGCGGCGTCGCAGGAACGAGCCCAAACATGCTTTATTACACGGTAATAATAATGATTAACCCCGTAGGTACTGACTGGTCCATTAGTCAGCTGCAGACGGAGGGGCCCGTTGGGGAGGATGGTGTGTGTGTGTGTGTGTGTGTGCGGCGCTCTGAAGCGTGTAGCGATGCATCACGACCACGTGGACCCATCACGGGAGAGTGATTGATCGTCCTGTGTGTGGAGCCCCGGTACAGGCCGGCGCCGAGCGACAGCCAGAACGCACGCCGCTTGATGCTCCTCTCAGAGGACGCCTGGAGAACCTCTCCTCCTCCAAAGTGCCTTTTGACGCGATGACACTTTACTCTGCGCCGTAAAACATGCCATTTGTGCGCTTTCTTTGCTTTTGCGACACATTCCTCACTTCTCACTCGAGAGCGTGGACACGCCTCTTGGCGGCGTGTTTACCGGAGGATCTTCACTCTTTCTGAAACATGGAAAGGAGCGCTGGGCGGGGGAACGGATGAATCGCAGCACGACCATAAATCACTTCATACTTGAGCATGTAATATAACAATTCAATGGTTACTGTTGGTTCCCGTGACGCCGTTCTCTCAAGTATCGTCCACCCCTCAGACGACGTGGGGGGGGGGGGGGGGGTCTCCTCTCTGTCTGCTGTGTGAGCATGCGGCACTTAAAGACAGCCGGTGGTTGGATGAAATCCTCAAAAGACGCCGTCACTGCTCCTTTTCTGTTCGCTGCTTTCATCTATTCGACTTTCTGCCGTGGGCGTGGCAGTTTCTGTTAAACCGAGGAAACGAACAGGAATGCATTAAAAATGAACGCAGGCGAGGAAAACTGTCATCAAGTCGCTAATGTTCCTGCTCACGTGTGTGAATCTGCTGCTCTGGTTGTAGGTTTGTCTGAACTTATAATATTACCCGACCAGCTCCTTGCTTTTGTCTTTCACGCCTAAATGCGGCGTGAACTCTCGACGCATTCCCGCTTCTGCACAAATCCGCATGTCAGATCGGTCTCCACTTGTTTCAGGTGTCGGTAAACATGAAACAAGAAGTGTGGAATTTAGAACTTCATCTGTGGATAAAACAGCAGCTGCTCTCACGGAGAATCGATCCCATAATTTAAAATCAGCACGCTGGGGCCTCTTTCCCTTTCATGCTCAGACCTGCCTGCACCAATTATATACACGTCGTTAGCCTCATAGCATAATTGCCTAAGTCTTAGGCAATTATGCTATGAGGCTAACCGAGGATTAGGGCGCCACGCTACCGGCAGAGGCTGCAGAGTCTTGGCGAGTCGCTCGGTTCCACCTCTGACCCGGTTTAAGGCCGTTAGCACGCTGCCCCTGCCTCCGAGTCGCTCGGTTCCACCTCTGACCCGGTTTAAGGCCGTTAGCACGCTGCCCCTGCCTCCGAGTCGCTCGGTTCCACCTCTGACCCGGTTTAAGGCCGTTAGCACGCTGCCCCTGCCTCCGAGTCGCTCGGTTCCACCTCTGACCCGGTTTAAGGCCGTTAGCACGCTGCCCCTGCCTCCGAGTCGCTCGGTTCCACCTCTGACCCGGTTTAAGGCCGTTAGCACGCTGCCCCTGCCTCCGAGTCGCTCGGTTCCACCTCTGACCCGGTTTAAGGCCGTTAGCACGCTGCCCTTGCCTCGCAGTCGCTCGGTTCCACCTCTAACCCGGTTTAAGGCCGTTAGCACGCTGCCCCTGCCTCTGCCTCCGAGTCGCTCGGTTCCACCTCTGACCCGGTTTAAGGCCGTTAGCACGCTGCCCTTGCCTCCCAGTCGCTCGGTTCCACCTCTAACCCGGTTTAAGGCCGTTAGCACGCTGCCCCTGCCTCCGAGTCGCTCGGTTCCACCTCTGACCCGGTTTAAGGCCGTTAGCACGCTGCCCCTGCCTCCATCTTATTAATAGGCTTCCTGCATGCCATCCAATTCCTCGGCTGTCACCAGCAAAAAGGAGCGCAGGAGGGGAAAGAGCGAGTGTGCGTCCGTGTGTCTGTCCACATCCTTTCGCTTATTTAACCCTGAATCCCTCGACACCTGCTCGCACACACACACACACACACACGGAGATCAAACGCATCGACCTCGGCCGTGTTGACGGCGGTAGCATCCGTGGCCGGTGATCTCTCAGGGAAGTGACAGTCAGAACGGGCCGAGTCGGCGCCGTCGGATCGATCCAGCCCAGCTGTCAGAGCCAATGAGAGGCGAGCAGCGGGGTGTAATACAACAATGGTGTTTGGGTTATAAGCAACCTAGCCGTGGCTCTGAGGGGTAGCTTTGGCAAGGATCGCTACGGCAACAGCGTCCTGATGGATGCTGGGTAATGGTGTTTATTTGCACAATGGCCACTCTGAGCGTTGTGGAGTTGCTCAGGAATGCGAGGAAAGGAAACGGTCATTTCTCAGGGAATCAAACGTGCATGAAAGTGATGAAAGTTTTTTTTTGTCAACAACTGTGAGCAGTTTGGTGTGACCAGCTAGAAATCTGGATCTTAAGTGTTTGGAACTCGAAACACCCGAAATTATTGCTGCAGAGCTAAACTAAATCAGGGACTGACGTAAGTCCGATCCCTCGAGTGGACGCGGACGCTGCGTTTGGACCGTTCGGGGGGGGCTGCTGTCTGATGATGCCCCCCCCCCCATCCACCATTCTTTACAGCGGCTCCGTGGACGCTGCGTTTGGACCGTTCGGGGGGGGCTGCTGTCTGATGATGCTCGCCCGGCTGTTTGCGCTCAGTGCATCTTTCGTTTTATCAGCCGTGTGATGTGACGACGTGAACTTTGGTAAATATTCACTCTGATGTTACTAAAGCAGTGTCAGAGGAGAGGCGGCGCGAGGATGGATAGTTATAGCCTTTCATGTAGCGCCTAAATGGAAACAGAACGTCATCAAAGTGCTATTAAATTGTTTAGGACTTTAAATCAAATTCAAAATCCGCCGTGGCAGAAATATTAGAGCGGCGGGTCAGCGGCGTGAAGCGGGCCCAGATGAATGGTTCTTTATCCGTGCATTAGAGCGCGTTGCAGTGTGGCCGGACTCTAGAGGAGGCAGGGGTGAGAGAATGGATGGAACGACATGTTCTCTGGAACCAGGTGCTGCCGTGTGGCCAGTGTGATTCCCAACCGGCGCCACTGGAGGCTGCTTTTCATGTGCGGCATGTTGGCTTCTCTTTCGCGTGTTTAATTCGCCATGCTGCAGCATCAATGCCCTTCACGCTCTCCGGCTGGACATTTGTTCCACGCCTGATTCCATCTGATGAGGCTGAACTCAGGAGACTCGGGGAACAAATGGAGGTGAAGGCCGGACGGACGACCCGGGACGGTTGAGCAGCGAGCGGCGAGCGGCGAGCAGCGTGACGACCTTCTCTTAATCTCATACGCACGCTAACGCGGACAGAATTGTTCCATTTGGACATTCCTGCTCCGCACTGGGCGGAGAAAGTCAAGACGCCAAACGACGATGGCTGATAGGGACGCGCTGACCTTCTCTCCTGCCTGTCTGATGGTGTTTTTTTTTGGGGGGGGGGGTCTGCCAGACAGATGTCAGAAATACCTCTCCCCAAGCACAATCACGAACAGAGAAGCTCGGCGACTGAACCATACTGGCGTCCTGCACCAACATCATTCATCTCAACATCGGTCGTAGCCGCGTGCCAGTCGTGGCGGTGACATCACAGCCAATCAGAGCCGGAGCCCAAGCTGCCGAGATCGATGCCCGTTCACTGAAAACGAAGCCAGACATTCGTAAATGTTCGTGAGGGACTTCTACCGACATGCTCCAGCGTTAGCGCTAGCGTAGTTCCTATTGATCAGCGGTACGGCTGCTCACTCAGCGCATCCTGATGACCTCGGGGCCGATGGATGAGGTCACGATGGAGCAGGAACCGAATCCAACGGAGACCCGATGCTTGTTAGCGGATGGCGTTGCTGCCACGGCGATGAGCTGAGAGTTCCCCAAAGGCAGCGGCGAGGAAAACACCGACTAATGCGTTTGCTGCTGACAGTTCCAGACGCCGTCTCCAGGGAACGCTCGGAGGAATCCTCAGAATACTGAACACCGGTGCCGTGCGGCGTGGGGGCCACGCCTCTGAAGGCCGCTGTTAGCATTAGATTCAAGTCGCAGCGCTCAGCAGCTGCTTTCCAGGCGGGTTCCACGCTTGGTTGGACCGTCCCTGTTTCAGCCTTTAACCTCTGACCCTTTACGCCACGCCGACCCTCTGTGGGCTGAACGGAAGCGCTGGTGAACAATCCTCGTCCTCTGATTCCATTAGGAAGACGTTTACGTCAGGTCATCATTCCTCCCCAGGAGCCCCCGAGCCTCAATTCTGCTGCCTTGCATTTCATATCAGGAGGCAGTAAGCGAAAGGGCGGGTTCCATCTGGCGCCACCTTCTGGTGGAGGCGTCGGTAAAATCCAAACCACATGTTGCGTCTCGTACGTCGAGCTCGCAGCGGCTGCAGGTATTTGTTTGGGAGATTCAACCAGGGATCGAACCGCAGCGTTCCAATCAGAACGCTCCGGTGGGCTGCTGAACCCCACGGATATTATACCTGCCGTGTGGAGAGTCAGAAGGTCACCTGGCTCCTCAGGCTCCACAGACATCCCCGTGGACGGGGATGTTGGAAAGGCATCACAGGATGCACTCTGGCCGGCGCCGTCGGCCGCTCAGGCGGGGCAGATGACGCCGTTTTCTCCCCGTCTCCTCCGGGGGTCGCGTTTATCAGCGCTGGCCGGAACATGTAGCAGGGAAGTGAGCGCCCCTTTGGGATCTCATTTGCACAGGCGTCCATCTGGTCGGAGCGGCCCAGGATCATCTCCACGTCATGTCACATTTGCATCGGGGCTTGAGGAAAGCGGAGCGGCGCTGCTCAGCTCGCAGGCCAGCGGCGTGTTTGCAGGCGCCGCAGTGGAGACCAGTGTGTGTCGCCCTAATCCACCGGGCGCCACAATTATGGGAGGATTTAACATGTTTTGATTGTTTGTTGGTTCAGCTCGATTTGTGGAACCAGCTTTAGTAGGAAAATTAGCAGCGAGATTTTCCCAAACTCGGCCAATTTGGACCGGGAGGGATTTGCTGCAGGCGGACCGGCCCGCTTGTCATTTGTGACGGTCTAATTAGCCAGTTTGGGCCCAGAAAGCATTTCTTATCGAACTCATTGATCATCGAGGACCATTCTTCAAGCGGCACCGACGTCCGCGGCGGATCAATGCCTCCATTGATTCCTGTGTTCTGTTAAGAACTACTCAAGCAGCAATCTCCAATCATTGTCCCGGTAATGACCCAAACACTGATTTGATCTGCGGCGCTTGAGTTGGGCTCCGGGCAGCACAGCGAACGGACACGGAAGGATCACGCACTAAAATAAATGTTTGCTCCACGGATGAATATTTAGGGCGGGGCAAACATTACGCTACGACTCGTCTCTGATTTTACACCCACTCTGTCGCTTCTGCGTTATTAATTCTCGTCTTTATGGACGCGGCGCGGCGTTTCCAGTAAATCATTTTCTGCTTTAACACGTGGAAACAATCCGTCTTCAAGTGCCGCTGACTTTCAGAGCCGCCGGCGTTCCAGCCTCTCCGACACGCCGTTAGAGAGCGTTTCCATCGCGTTTGGAGCAGCAGGCTCATCGTGCATTAGTGAATAAGAAGCATCGGAACGCGCTCGCCAGATTCGGCTTCATGACATCGAAGGCTTCCGATCAATATCCCTCTCGCTGTGGACTGACTCAAGTGGAATGTAATGGATGAGAGGTGGAGAGCTTGTATCTGGCAGCATTTATTGCCCCCCACGAGTCGATGAATTTGCCCCTCCCTGCAGGAACTCCACCTACTGCATGAAGGTGTCCATGTCCCTGGCGGTGGCGGAGAACGACACCGACCTCTGCTTCAGCTCCAAGATGAGGTTCTACGAGAAGGCCGAACTGAGCAAGAGCAAAGACATCACCTGCCAGGGCATCGAGGATTACGTCCAGCCGGGGGCGGAGCCTGAGATCCTGTGGTACAAGGTAGGCGCTTCTTTTTATTGGCTGTTTTGATTTGTCCCTCGGATGGGCAAGCAAGGATTCCGTCTGCCAACCTTTTTAAAGGCTTGTGAAGAAGCAACGCTGTCGGGTTCCGCTTGATTCACGGCTGAAACTCAAAGTATCAAAGGAATAAAAGCACCGGCAAGACTTCCTCTGGCTCCTCGGCGTCAGTGGGGCCCGGGGGCCTGCTCATCAAAGATGCTCTCCGGTTATCGGCTCTGTGATTGGCCGGGCGCTGATTTTAATTCTCTGGCCACACCCACAGCGCCCCCGGTTTCTTTGCCCCGGGTGTTCTGCGGCTCAAGGTCCGAGAGGCGTGGGCTCTTCCTAAAGGTTTCCACCGACACCACGATCCTCACGTTGTTGTCCGACGCTGCACGATGTTGAAGTCAACTCGGCCATCGGTCTGCTTTCTGCAGACTCCAAATATGCTGCAAGATGCTGCAAGATGTTTCCTAGCAACCGACTCCCACATTGATCCGTGATCCGTGATGCTTTAATATCCCGCGGCCTTTGTCTGTGTGTGTTTTTAGGAGTGCAAGCCGGAGCAGTGGAGACCAACCATCGACAGGCGGCGGGACACGCTGTCCATCAGGGAAGTACGGGAAGCCGACATTGGGAATTACACCTGCGAGCTGAAGTTTGGGAGCTTCGTGGTGCGGAGGACGACCGAGCTGTCCGTCACCGGTGAGCAGGAAGTTCCTCCTTTGTTTGTTCTGGATTCTGCCGCTACGTTTCTATTTAGTGTACTACGAAAAGTACAAGCCGATCCTCGCTGCTGATGACTCTGCACAGTTTCTGTTTCTCACTCTGGCCAAAGAAAAGTCCCCCGAGCGAAACGATTAGTGTCTCGAGGCTGATCGCTGCACCTTCAGCCAAAAGCGGCCGGCGCTGCTCTAATTGCTCAGCAGAGCAGCCGCGTCAGCACTTTCCCGAAGGCTGGAGAACTATTCAACCTGGAGTTAGTGTCACCGCCAGAGTTCCACACACTCGCCGCTCTAGAGAGGGAGAACCCGACAGAGTTCCACACACTCGCCGCTCTAGAGAGGGAGAACCCGACAGAGTTCCACACACTCAACGCTCTAGAGAGGGAGAACCCGACAGAGTTCCACACACTCGCCGCTCTAGAGAGGGAGAACCCGACAGAGTTCCACACACTCGCCGCTCTAGAGAGGGAGAACCCGCCAGAGTTCCACACACTCGCCGCTCTAGAGAAGAAGAGCAGAATCCAAATCAAACAAATCAAACTTAAATTCAATTCCAGCTCACGTTCTTTGTAATGAAAGTGTTCCCTCACATTTACGCAAGCCTGAGACAAAAAGGAAAAGGTGCAGAAGGCTTGCTGGAGTTGAGGCGGCGGCGGCGGCGGCTCCGGTTCGTCGTCGTCGTCGGGGTCGGGGTCAGGCTAAGCGTTTGCCGTTAAACGCTGCCTGATCACACTTTACGTCCCGTTAAAGGGCCGACGACAGACCGAAGGCCGAGCGATGCCATAAATCCCTCCCCCAGCAGCCCCCAAACGTCAGCCGTCGCTCCATCAGCGTTCCAGAACGGGTGGCGGGAGACGACTGACGACCGTTTTCTTCTGTCAGCGTGGGTCGCCTCCCACATCCAGCCTCCACGTGAAGCCTCTTATTGGCCTTTCGGTTTGTTTATTTAATGCTTTAATGCACGATTAAAAGGGGAGGGGCGATCCAGGTTCGCGTTCCTCTCCTTTGAGCTGGAATCTCCTGGCTTCCGGGTTGGACACGATGCTATCCTTTGCCCCGCCTCCTCTGCTCTTCCGAACCATTTCTTTTGCTCTATATTCTACTCCTGACCCGTAAATGCTTGACATCTGCTCTCGCAAAGCATTTTAGAAGCTCTAATGAGCTCTATCGAGCCAGAAACACGTCGACTTCTCGTGCGCTGCTCATCATTAATGAAGAATGCAGACCTGCGTCGCTCTGCAGAGCTTCCAGTTGCATTTATTTCCTTGGATCCACCGAGCTCATATCGACTCCATGTCCGTGTCTCGTTTCCACAGCTAATCATCAGCTGATCAGGAGTTTGGGATACTTCAACCTATTTATTGCTATGATCAAAGAACAGCGGAAACAACAGAGCGACACGCAGAAGAGGGGGGTGGAGCCTAATACTGTTATCACATCCCTAAAAGGGATTCATGACATTAATCTTGCTGTAATGTCCTCACCGTTGCGGGACAAAGCCCCCCCCCCCCCACTTTACCAACAGCCTGCGGGCCCTCTCACGGCAGCGCGATGGGACTAAAGGTCAGACTCCATTTGATTGTAGCGAGCGGCGCTGAAATGCTAATGAGCTCCCTCGCTGGCTAACGGGAAGCAGGATTCATTTTAAAGTGAGGTTTGGGATTTTATGACGGCTTTGTGAGGCTCGCCGTTTGATGTCTGAGATGAAATGCGGCAGAATAAAGACACGGCGATGAGGTAGCGATGCGAGCGCTGAGCCGGGCTAATGAGCCGGGCTAATGAGCCGGGAAAGGCGCCGACAAGCGGCTCCTTCATTCTGATCCTGTAAACGACGTGTGTTCGGTTGGGCGAGGAGAAGGACGGACAACAGCCTGAAAAAAACACCTCCACCTGAAAGCCCCCCCATAGGCCGACGGCATTCACATGGCAATTTCGCGGCAGAGTGATTCCTCTTGCAGCACGGTGAGAATGTCCTCGCCGGAGACCATCCGGCTTCAGCGTCTCGCTCGGCGCCGAGTCTTGCTGCACGCCGGCTCGACGGGTCTGGAATGAGAGAAACTCGGGCGGCGCTCCGGCGTGATGAGAACCTCCCCCCCCCCCCTCCCCCCCCCGATGCGTGTTCTCTATTCGCTCAGCGTGCAGACGATGAGGAAGAACGGCAGCGGAGAGCGAGTTTAGAAAAGGGGTCTAAAGAAAACTATTCAGAGCGACTTCACTTCAGGATGAACCTGATACATCGTTTAACGCCTACTGCCCCCCCCCACCGCCAGCACCGTCTGGTGGACGTGCCCCATGTCCCAGCCCCGCCCTGGGCTGGCTCATTAGCATATGAGGGAGGCTGGACTATAATTGTCCCGTTCATTGGTGGACGGTGATTCATCGTGGTGCTGCTGGGGGGGGGGGGGGGGGGGGGGATCAGGAAGTACAGAATCAGCAGGTGTTTGACGCGCTTCATCAGCTTCACGTCCGTCTCTTTTATTTCATTACCTTTGATGTTTTATCAGGGCATTAGAGGCTCGTCCTTTCTTCTGTTCTTCTGTCGCTCCGCCGTGATTTGATTTCATGGCCTCCCGCTGAGTCTTCACAGGGCGGCGACGGATCTACCTGACGTGACATCACGGGCGCCACGGAAACGTGTGTGAGACGTGACGCCGCAGCCGCTGGAGTTCACTGAGCGGGGGGGGGGGGGATGATTACTTGCATGGAATGTCACCTTTTGATGTTTCTCTTTCTTTCTTTTCATCCATTAGTAGTTTTTAATGGATTTAAAGGGCCAGCAAAGGCAAACATGCTAATCTCCATTCACGAATTATCAGGCTTTTTAGCCGCTAAATATTTCACTGAATTCAAAAGTTTGGAACGAAGTTGCTGTTTTGGTGATGAGCTGGGAGTGAAGATGAGCCTCACCATTTACGTTTTGAGGCACTAAATAGGTCTGTGGAGACGAGGAACCGCGCAGAGCCCCCCCCAGGAAGTGGAATATCCAATCCAGCCCCCGCATAATTACAGTGATGGTCGGTGCACGAATAAAAGCTCGTTCCTTTTAGCAGTTAGACAGAAATGTCAAAATCGTGCTAATTCGCTTTTTAGTCTAAAACAAGGAAAAGTTTGAACGGGAAAAAGTCGTATCCATGAAGGTCTGTTGCCATGGGAACAGCGCGTGTCTTTTAATCGGCTGTGATTCATGTTTATCGTTGATGCCTTTTGCGTAATAAAGGCACGGCTTAATCGACTCAAACCAGTGACCTCTCTGAACACGACGGACTGGGAACGATGGGAGCCTTCCTGAAACCTTCATCACCGTCCACGCTCCCAGCTTCGTCTGATTGAAGAGCTCTTGGAGCATTCTGGAAGGCTTTCTGAGCCCACATGCTCGTCCGTCTTCGGGAAAGTAAATGGAAATGATAGAAAAAGAAATGCCGAGTCTGAAACGGGGAGACGTTTCGTTTCTGCCTCCAGATTTACGAGTCTGTTGTTTTATCACATCCTTTTCCTGCCTCAGCCCGTCGGGCCATTCGTCTCGTTCCACCTCTGCCACGCTCCCGGAGCCGAGCCGAGACCGGATATCAATCAGAGGTGAGAGGCGCTCCTCTCCTCTTCCTCTTCCTCTTCCTCTTCTACTGGTACGGAGGAGAACGCAGCCAAACCAGAGGAACATGTTAAGGTTCAGCGGTGACCGTCGGGTGCCGTCAGCTAAGACGGGCATGCGGTGCAAACGGAGGCCACTTCCCCACCACGGACCGGACCGTGTGTCGTCTGGGTTCCTCGCCGTGCCTCCCCGCCACGGACCGGACCGTGTGTCGCCGTGTCGTTGTCAGAGCTTGAAGCGATGCCTTCAAAGAGCGTCTTTTGAAGTAGCTGCGTATACATGTATTCAACCAATCATCCAGAGCGTGCAGACAGATGAGATCAGATGTCGTGTTGAATACTTTCAAGCATTTGCAGCTGTTAATGCGTTTTTGTGGGATCGTCTTTGTTCCATTCACTACCGAGGCGCATTTTTAATTAGAACGAAACACGATTGGCTCCCACCGTTCTCTTTGTTGCCAGTCCTGGAGACAAAATAAAAAGGTTGTGGCTCTAAATGATAGTTTTTGTGCCGACTTGGTTACATGTTTCGGGTTCCACGTCAGATCAGGCAGCATTCCTTCGGCTTGTTCCACTTCTGCTCCGTGTCCAGCTGTTTGCCACAGCTCCCGTCCTCCCACCTGCGATTTGGGATTTGTTACGTGCTCCCGTGCCATCCATACCCGACCGCGCCGATCAATGCAGCGGCTGCGGCGCCCACTCGGCATCCCTGCGGGGCTCCACCTCCTCCGCTCAGGTGATGTGCTTGTTGCCTTGTGGAGCTTATAGCGGGAGAAAAGGGAGGACGGAGCACGTGCACAGCGTGGCGTTCTGAGACGCGAGTGGCTACTTGGTTAGCGTACATCCTAGCGGCGCTTCCTTGGATGTGAATCCCGAAGATAAAGACGGAAGGCCTGCTGGTTTGGGAGCGTTCCCAGTCGGGACCCTCGACGTCTCCAGTGTCACCTGGCGCGACAGGTGATCTGTCAGGTCATCATTGAACTGTTCTCGCCGCCTCTGTTCCTCCTTTTGGGCATGGCCTTGCAGATCCCCCCCCCACAAACAAACCGCCACGGAACTAGTTTGACGTGGCCAGCGCTCCGCACGGTGAGCTGGCTTTGATGAGGTGGCGCTTTCTGGGCACAAACGCGACGGAACGCTTTTGGTGACGGGTAGCGCCGTACTAAACGCGTGCGCGATGCAGGTGCAGCAGGGCGTGTCCACTTCCCTTTTGCTTGATTATTTAAATCCCTTCAGACAACGACAGGATGTTACGTCGATCAGAGCGGCACATACAGTCCGGGTTCATACAGTGAAGTGGGCTCCTGAAGCGCTCAGCAAACTCAACGTTAGCATCAATTAGCTGCCGTTTATTATCAGCCCGGGCTCTCTGGGACTAACTCTTGAGCAGTTTAGGGACAAACGTGCCCCCCCCCCCCCCTCATTGTTCTAGTCTGCATATTCTCACGGTTTGGACTGGCTCCGTCGTCCCGGCGCCTGCGCTGAGGCTCTTTGTTTCAGGAGGAAGACAGTAATCCCTCGGCATGGAAGAGGGATCTCGAGATTATCGGCCCTAATTCCTCCTGGTGAGCAGGAAGTTGACGCGTTCCTCATAATCCGAGGGGATGATTTTCATATTCGCTGCTTTCCAGACAGCTGAGCTACGTGACAGATACGTTTCGAATGACGGCTGTATTCCACTTCGGTCTCCTCTGTTTTTATTCTGCTGTTTCTCACATGAATAATCGAGAAAATGCCGTTTTCCGAGTGTTGCTCCGTCTGCTTTGGGCTCCCCCCCCCCCCCCCGACCGTCACCTCCGCGGCGCGCCGCTGTCCCACATCCTGTCAAACATCTATCAATTAGCAAACTGTGCTCACACGTGCTCCTCTGACACGCCGCGCATCTGGGACGGCTAATTAAGATGACGCGTTACATAATTAATGCCTCCGCTCTGCTCATTAGCGCCTTAGCTTTGGTGATGTGAACGTCTGTGCTAAACTGGTGCTAACAGGAAGTGTTGGGAAGCAAATGCATCTACGTTTAACTCTTTGTTTAAGCGTTCTTATTTCTGCGATTTGAGTCAGTGGAGCCTCGAGAATATCCCCTCCCTCTGGCGTCCGTAGAAACGCGCCGTCGAGGACATTTCAGCTGCTTGTCAATCCACCAATCCCGTCACAGAGATGAGGAGGCGGGAAGAGACAGCGGATGGGAGGCCTGCATAATTTATAGTGAGGGAAAGAAAATCAATTTTCTGGCATAAATGACTGCGACGTTAATTAGTTGCAGATTGGTCTTTGACAAAAGGTGCATTCTGAATCACTCCGGGGAGGGAGTCGCCTCTGGACGGTTCAGCTGCTGATCATTTCACGTGGCGTTTGGGAAATGGGAAGCATCTCAGAAGATGAAGTGATGTTTGGGAAGAAGTCCCTCTGCTGGGGAGACGGGGAACTGGAAGGAACTGGGCTCTGATGTAATGGACATTGATTGCGCTGCTCCCAGACGACCCCCGTCATGACAAGTTACTGTAAGGGCACTAAAGCAGGTTTAAAGTAGGGGGGGGGGGGGGCGGCGGCGCCGAAAGGTCAGCACAGGCCTGTTTGTGGCATTGCAAGACTTTTTTCTTTATTCATGTTTGAGGTGATTTAGAAAAAAAACCGGAGGTGGAGGAGCGGAGGTGGAGGAGCGGAGGTGGAGGAGCGGAGGGGCTGAAGCGGAGGTGGAGGAGCGGAGGTGGAGGAGCAGAGGTAGAGGAGCGGAGGTGCTGAAGCGGAGGTGGAGGAGCAGAGGTAGAGGAGCGGAGGTAGAGGAGCGGAGGTGGAGGAGTGGAGGTGGAGGAGCGTAGGTGGAGGAGCGTAGGTGGAGGAGCGGAGGTGGAGGAGCGGAGGTGGAGGAGTAGAGGTAGAGGAGCAGAGGTAGAGGAGCGGAGGTGCTGAAGCGGAGGTGGAGGAGCGGAGGTGGAGGAGCAGAGGTAGAGGAGCAGAGGTAGAGGAGCGGAGGTGCTGAAGCGGAGGTGGAGGAGCAGAGGTAGAGGAGCGGAGGTAGAGGAGTGGAGGTGGAGGAGCGGAGGTGGAGGAGCGTAGGTGGAGGAGTAGAGGTAGAGGAGCGGAGGTGGAGGAGCGGAGGGGCTGAAGCGGAGGTGGAGGAGCAGAGGTAGAGGAGCGGAGGTAGAGGAGTGGAGGGGCTGAAGCGGAGGTGGAGGAGCAGAGGTGGAGGAGCGGAGGTGGAGGAGCGGAGGTGGAGGAGCAGAGGTGGAGGAGCGGAGGTGGAGGAGCAGAGGTAGAGGAGCGGAGGTAGAGGAGTGGAGGTGGAGGAGCGGAGGTGGAGGAGGAGCGGTCATCCGAGGCGTGCTGACGTCTTGTGTGAAAGTCACGTCTCCTCCGCAGGTGTTCACTCTGCCCCCCCCCCCTTCTCTATGGAGCTGCTGTAGAATAAACAAGCTGATTTATATTACAAGCAAAAGACATACAAGGCTTAGCGTCGAGTGCTTAAGAGCCTCTTAACACAATCAGGCTCTAATTTATGTTAAAGTTTAATGGCGTTTTGACTTTAATGGCATTTCTGATTGCAACGCCTCTATAATAAATTACGAGGGCTCATGCATGAGCTCTCCGGGTAAAGTGTTTCCCTCGTCTCTTGTCTCCAGGCAAATTGAAGCATGCTGTGTGACAGTGTGGCCAAATCCAAAGGTCCCTTCACGCCCGTTCAAAGCCAATATTTGAGCCTTTTTCATCCCCTTGATCGGTTTTTGTTTTTCAGTATCGGTGCTCATCAACATGCACCAAAAGTAAATCAGAAACAGACATTTAGCTCATAAATAAAGGCGTGCCATTTTAAGAGTGAGGATTCTACAAGACTATGTTCAAATGTTTAATCCGATTTTAGATGTTTTAGTCTAAATAAACCTTGTTTTTGCGTTAGTCATTTGAAACATAAAACTAATATTTTTTTTCTTTCTTGTTCTTCACACAAACCTCTCCCAAAAGAGTTGTCATAAAGTCCTCATCACAACAAAAGAATAAAATTAACAATTAAAGGAATAAACATAAATAACCCAACACTCAGTATGATTTTATTGCAACGTTCCATATAGCAATTAAACAAAATGCACCATAAATCAGAAGTAAAGTTCTCTTGAGACGCGTGTTCAGGAAAACTCGTCTTGATTTAAGATGCAATGTTTTGCTTTTCATGACAGCAAAGCGATCGAATAAAAAGGAATAAAGGTTTCATTATTCTGAGTAAAACACGAACGAACGTGTTCGGTGCTCATCAGCCTGCAGGAGAGTTACGGTGAACCTCAGGGGGCGTCGATGGGCGGGGACAAGCGTTTATACGCCGGCCACCTAGCGTTACCCCCCCCCCCCCCAAAAGTCTTTATTATGGCATTACCCCCCAAAGAGTCTTT
Source organism: Brachionichthys hirsutus (assembly GCF_040956055.1). Lineage (NCBI taxonomy): Eukaryota > Metazoa > Chordata > Actinopteri > Lophiiformes > Brachionichthyidae > Brachionichthys > Brachionichthys hirsutus. The sequence continues at coordinate 3,558,758 of NC_090920.1, read as the reverse complement.
ATTATGGCATTACCCCCCAAAGAGTCTTTATTATGGCGTTACCCCCCAAAGAGTCTTTATTATGGCGTTACCCCCCAAAGAGTCTTTATTATGGCGTTACCCCCCCCCCAAAGAGTCTTTATTATGGCGTTACCCCCCCCAAAGAGTCTTTATTATGGCGTTACCCCCCCCCCCCCCAAAGAGTCTTTATTATGGCGTTACCCCCCAAAAAAGTCTTTATTATGGCATTACCCCCCCCCCCCCAAAGAGTCTTTATTATGGCGTTACCCCCCCCAAAGAGTCTTT